>NC_090615.1:6910372-6947335 GCF_004359215.1 Bremia lactucae | reverse complement strand
ACATGCAAGTGGAAAAGAAGTGGTGGGCTGAAGCTATAAATACAGCTGTATATGTGACCAACCGGGTCACGTGCGCTTCATCCCCGACGAAGACTCCAATTGAGATGTGTTTTGGCTTGAAGCCAGACATATCACACATGCGCGTTTTTGGTGCTCAAGGTTACGCATACATTGACAAAGCAAAACGTGCTAAATTGGATAAGAAGGCATTTGGGTGCATGTTTCTTGGTTATTCACAAGAAGTGAAGGGTTATCGTGTCTGGAATTATAATTCAGAAAAACTTGAAGTCACAAGTTCAGTGACATTTCAAGAACAGCCACGGACGAAGTATGTACAAGTTGTTGATGACGCACCAGTATCAACTCGTCAGCACGCAAAAAGAAATGGCGAAGGAGACGATGATATCAGGGTTCAATCACCAATTTCTTCGAATCACGATGAAATTGAACCTATGGAGGTTGATCAGACTAACGGTGATCAAATAGTCTCGCCTCCTCAAGAATTAATGTCGTTGGGTACACGTCTAGAGAATGGACATGGAGATGATATTGCTTTTGATATCGATGACGTGTACATGGAGCCAGCTGATTTAATTGAGGATGATATTCAGGCCATTGTGCCCAGGGAGGGATGGACTAATCTCGATGACAGTCTAGAGACACATTCATCTCGTGTTAGTGGACACAATAACTCTCTCGCAATATCTCCTCCAAGTACAGACTCACAAGCTTTGGTTCCGGTCGGGATGTCAGATGCTATTGTTTCGTCACGAGGAGATGAACCTGTAGAACGTGTCTCAAAACGATATCGCATTGAATATGATCAAGCTAATGCGGCATTTGAAACCCCATCAACGTACCAAGATGCTGTGAAGTCTCCACAAAGTATGATGTGGAAAGAAGCGATAGAAGCCGAACTGAAGGCACTAGATAGCAAAAAGACGTGGAGTCCCGTGGACAATTCGTTAAACAAGAAGGTAATTGGAACTAAGTGGGTGTTCGCTATCAAGCGAAATGAAAATGGTGATATTGAGCGATATAAGGCTCGGCTTGTGGCATTAGGTTATCGTCAGACCTATGGAATTGATTACTACGACACGTATTCTCCGGTCGCGAACATGAATTCAATTCGTGTGTTTTTCGCGGTATGTTGCCATTATGGGATGGCTATATTCCAATATGATGTCGATACAGCATTTATCAATGGTGTTCTCAAAGAAGAGGTGTTTATTAATACACCCGAGGGCGTTAAAATGAAATCGAGTCAAGTGCTGAAGCTAAATCGAAGCCTGTATGGACTGAAACAAGCTGCTGCAACATGGTTTAAGACTATTTCAGGCGTTTTCAAGAGCATGGGGTTTGTGGCGTGCGTTTCGGATCCGTGTGTATTTGTTCGTCGATTTGACAATTTTTCATGGACTTACGTGACGTTATATGTCGATGACATGCTCATTGGTGGCCTTTCGTACGACTCAATTAAGCGAGTTGCTGATGAATTGTCTACTAAATTTCAGCTCAAGAGACTGGGTAAAGTGCGATTTGTTCTGGGCATCGAAGTTGACTACAAGATGGAGGAGAAACGACTCAAGATCAGTCAAAGCGCGTGTATAGCAAGAATGGTTGAAAAATTCAATCAAGATAATGCTAGGCCGGTGTATAATCCGGGTGTGGAAGGCCAGAACATGATAAAGTGTGAAGTGATGGACCCAAAAATGAAAAATCGTCCGTATCGTTCATTGGTGGGTTCACTTCTCTACGTGGCAACCGGCACAAGACCCGATATTGCATTCGCGGTGTGTCAATTGAGTCGACACTTAGAAAAACCAAGTGAAGAACATTGGAATGCGGCTATTCGAGTGCTGCGTTATTTAAAGTCAACCGCTATGGATGGAATATGCTATCGGAGCAAGTCACGCGAACTGCAGTTGAGTGCATTTAGTGACGCTGATTGGGGCAGTAACAAGGACAATCGACGCTCAACATCAGGTGTGATGGTGATGGTCAACGGATCCCCCGTGATTTTCAAGTCAAAAATGCAAAACAGTGTGTCGCTAAGCACTGCTGAAGCCGAATATGTGGCTTTATCATTGTGTATACAAGAAGTATTGTGGACTAAATCGCTATTGCTGGAGATGAAGGTCAATATTAATGGTCCAGTAATGGTGTACGAGGACAATCAAAGTGCGATTGCTATCGCGAAAAATGAAGGATATCAAAGTCGTGCGAAGCACAGTGATATACGCTATCATTTTATCCGTGATCAAGTCAAAAACAAGGTAATTCAGCTGGAGTATATTGAATCCAAGTTACAGCTCGCTGATTTCCTGACCAAGACAATTTCGACAAAGAAGTTTCGATTTCTCGTGGCCAAGACCAATATTGGAAACTTCTCGTCGAGGAGGAGTGTTGAAGGTGGAACATCAGGCGACGGTTCGTTGTCGTGCTGATGTGGCGGTTACTGTCGTGAATGACACAAGAAGAAGAGCAAGTGGAGCTGTTACATTTTAGTACGTTACATATATGAGGGTTTTATAAGAACGAATTTACTTTTCCATTTTCCCTACACGAAGACATTCTTACGCAGTGTGTTGTCATATCCCAACAGTCACAAGCACAACCCTGTCCACCAATCGACACCTTGTAAACGACTCAATACAGATCAGCATTTCTCCTTTTTGGATCGCTGCAAGGATAACGATGGATGTCATATTTTTCACTTGGCTGAGTAAAATTTAGAAACGTTTTCGTGGTTTTCTACATGCCCTCAATTAAGTCGGCTAATCTTCCAATCATACTATAAAAGTACCTCAGCTACTGCTTGAAACCCACAATGTAACGGGTTGTATCGTTACATGAAATTAACACTTAAAGGTTATTTATTAATATGTTATCTAAAAGGTAGAGATTATTTAGAAAATATTACTTCCCATAGTAATATTCGGAAAGCTTATCCATTAATAGGTATAGGCCATTATATCTACTTTCTCCGCGGTCCAGTCAGCGCTGGACGCGCGCAAAGAGAGAGACAGACAAGACTTAATACATGTTTTGTAATAGTTTATAATAAAGTTAGTATTAAAGAGATAGAAATAGAAGAATAAAATTATATAAAATACAATTATTTGTTACCCTCTTTACAGCAAGAGTTTTTTTAAGAGAGTCTTCCTCTGCACATACTAGTGTACGTGAATTGGCGTGAGGCACCACTTGCACTGAGGCAGTGTGGAGTGGACTTGTACTGAAGCAGTACAAGTCAGCAGTGCCCCATTACACACAATCTGTAGTTTCTTGGACAGCGATGATAATAAAACAAAGCAACGATATTTTAGCGTCCACTATGTTTCCATCGTCAACACTACTCCTCGACTAGAAGTCTCTGACGTTTGTCTTCGCCAAAAAAAAATTGAAACTTCTTAGTCGAAATTGCCTTGGTCAGAAAATCGGCGAGTTGAAGTCGAGTATCAATATACTCCAAATAAATTACCTTGGCCTTGAATTGGTCGCGAACAAAATGATAACGAATATCAATGTGCTTTGCTTGATACAATCGCTCTCTGATTATCTTCATACACAATGACTGGATCGTCGACCTTGACCTTCATTTCCATCAATACCTCTTTCCCACAAACTTCTTGGACGCACAACGAAAGCGCCACGTATTCAGCTTTCGGAGTACTTAAGGATACATTGTTCTGAAGCTTCGACTTGAAATTGACTGGAGAGTCATTGACCACCACCATGACTCCAGATGTCGATTATCCTTGTCACTTCCCTAATCTGCATCACTAAATGCACTCAGCTTTAGCTCACCAGACTTGCTACGATAGCAAATTTCTTTCGTTGCAGTCGACTTCAGATAGCGTAGCTCCCGAACCGCTGCATTCCAGTGCTCTTCACTTGGTTTCTCCAAATGTCGAATCAATCGACCCACTGCAAACGCAATATCAGGTCTTGTTCCTGCTACCGCATACAGGATTGATACCAACAGAGATCGATATGGACGATTGTCCATTTTCGGGTCCATGTTCTCGCACTTGAGCATGACTTGACCTTCAACACTTGGGTTGCCCACCACTTTCGCGTCGACTTGGTGGTAAATTATCGACCATCACGCACTTTGGTTAATCTTGAGCTTCGTGATATACTGCTCGTACGTCACTTCAATGCCGAGAATAAATTCAACATTGCCTACCGTCTTTAGCTTGAAATGACCTGCAAGTTTATCCGCAACTTTGTCAATTAAGCGAGCAGAATCACCTCCAATTAGCATATCGTCGACGTACAAAGTCACGTAAGCCCATGAATGGTTTCCGTCGTGACGGATGAATACGCACGGATCCGAGACACGTGGATCGAAGCCCATTTTGCGGAAAACACTCCAATTAGTCATGTTGCAGCAGATTGTTTTAGTCCGTACAAACTTCAATTGAGCTTCAATACTTGACTCGCGTCCATGTCAACACCTTGAGGCGCGGAGATGTATACATCTTCCTCCAATATTCCATTTAGGAAGGCCGTGTCAACATCATACTGGCGAATAGTCATACCGAAATGACAAAAAACTGACAGAAAGACACGAATCGAATTCATGTTTGCGACAGGAGAATACGTGTCGTAATAATCCACACCATAAATTTGTCTATAACCCAATGCAACAAGACGAGCTTTAAATCGAGCAATTTTTGTAATTTTCTTCCGCTTAATAGCGAACACCCACTTGGTTCCTATCACCTTAATTTCTTCATCGCACTCCATGTTTTCTTTTGTTTTTAATGCATGTAGCTCAGTCTTGATCGCTTGACTCCGCATCTTGGAGTAGTGAAGTCGTCTTCACCTTACCGTAACTTGACCTAGGAATGGCTTTACTGACGACTTGCCAGTCACACAACCTTCTCATATGTCATCTTTGTCGTCAAAAATGGCAGACTTATCTTCCATCTTAAATCATTCAACACAATTCTCGAGGGTTTTCAACGCCTTCATTGGCAGATGTCCTAATCGAGCATGCCATAAACTTAGATGGCAGGTTTGACACCACCGCGAACCAATTCATTCATGTTTGCAGACTCAATTTGTTTGCATTCGAGAACAATTAATTAACCTTCTGGGTTACTGGAGTCACCACTTCATGTTCGTTCCTGATCTCGCATGTAGCATTTTGAAAGGTTATGTATAAACCTTAAGCAGACAATGCAGGGATCGTCAGAAATCTACGATTAATGTAGGAACGTAGAGCACGTCTTCGACACGGATTGGCTTCTGGTTATTTAATAAGACTCGTATCGTCCCAACACCAGCAGCCTAACTATTTCTACATTCGCAACCGAAATTTCAACCGGCCTGTTGAGTGATAGAATTCCCACCAACTCACCCTTAAATGGGCACATGTGACTACTTGCATCACTGTCAAGTAGCCCCCCTTCAGTCTCTTGGTCACTCACGGTACATGCTTGTTCTCCATTATCTTTCCTGTCAGGATTCTTCCAACAAATCTTGTTTCTTGTGACCTATTTTACATACGAAACATGTCCCGGTAAATTTGTTTCTTGTTTCCTTTGACCGAAAACTTTGCCCTTAACACTTCTAGTAGCTTTCAATGCAAAACGACTCTTGACCTTACGAACAATGCCTTCGTGCTCAAGCAAAGTTCTTCGAACTTCAGAAAGTGTTTTATCACACTTTCACACTTTTGCATCTTAAATTCATCCAGCTGTCGACGCATCTGGTCTCGATCATGAATGCTACGAAGAATAAAGAAGCTCTTTGGAATCTCCCATGCCTTAGCAGTTGCCTGTGCGTTCCGAACCAAGGATTGGGGGCTTGGACTGACCATAGTGCACACATTTGAGCCTTCATGTCGTTGACTTTCCAGGCTGCCGCGTGTATGTCGCCTTTACCCGGAGCTTTCGTCGTGTCAAGGAGATCCAGCAAACCTTTTTTGGAAGCTTCATTCGAGTGTTGAACTCCCAAACGAAATAATTGTCTTTATTGAGAATAGTGTTTGCCTTAGCCATATTTGGGCTCATAACCTAATGAGGTTTAATAGTAGAGGAGACGATTAGTAGTCAGGAAGTCAATTGGAAATTCTTTTAGTCATTTAGAAAACTTACGTTGCATTCAGCTAGCTAGCGCAGAAAAAGCATTAAGAAAGTCGTCCATGAGCCGTATCTAGCTGCATATCAGCTACTGCTGTAAACCCAAAATCTGTAGTTTTGGAAAACGACGATAAAAAACGAAACGACGATATTTGAGCGCCCAATATATTTTCATCGTCAACAGTAACGACGTATGCATAAGCGAAATCTTCCGATTATTATTGATCGCTGCAATGATGTCATACTTTCACTGGTTGAGTAAAATTTAGATGCATTTATGTGGTTTTTTACACGCCCTTTAAAAGGTCGGCTAATCTTCCAATATGTCAGAACATGACAAAAAAAGCACTCTAAGTTGTTTTCAAATATGTTCGGAGCTTACAAATTGCAAGAAAATGTTTTTTTAATCAGTTTTTCTGCATCTTTACTTTCAGAGAACTTCCCGAAGCCCAATGAATTGAGCTTGCCAAAAAATATATCGGAGATGAAGTGTCGCGAGATAAACAGCCGTCATTTTGCTAGGAGTCATTACCTGGTCATAGCCTCGTACTTGAGCGCTTAGACCAGCAGGGCTGAGGTCCGAAATATCGAGACCTCAGGGACTATGCTACCCATTTGTTCGACAACTCTGAACTTAGGGGTAGCTTCAGAGTCCGCGTCAGTAGGGCAGCCCGCTCCTACTGCGCTCCTGCATTTCCCGCCCCTCAGTGGTCGATTCAGATCTCATGTGTTTCGCACGCTGGTTCTTGCCATCGCTCTTTTGGAAGCGAGTCCTCTTGCTGGGCATCTTTGCCCCGGCAGAGACCCTGGCATAGCAGCAAGCCATCATATGGCCGCGCTTGTCGCATTTATATCAGATAACGTCTGCATTGCCAAACTCCATGGGAGTGGCATCTGACTTCTCGGCCGACGGCTTATACCAAGCTGTCGCCGATGCACTGTTGTAGGATTGCTCTTCAACATGCGCAATTTGGATCGCCTATTCCATCGTCGACGGCACCATTATGAAAAGGGCCTGTCGCGATGGGCCATGCCACAGTCCGTTCATAAACGTGGGCACCTTAATGTGCTTCGGAATCGGACCCACGGTAATAGACGCCGACAGCGAGAGCATCTCTTGCACAAACTCTTGCAGAGATCGTTTCACCTGTCGTGCACCAAAGAAGCGCGCCTGAAGCAACACTTCGTTGTTCGGCGGCTGGTACATGTCGCGAATCTTTTTCTTGAAGACCGCCCATGCAGGGAACGCTTTTCTGTCCGCCATAAGCGCTGAGTAAGCCCACTCTGAGGCGTTACCGCGAAGATGCGACATGGCGTACGACACCATCCGACTGTCGTCCTCGATCAGCTGTGCGACACCGCATTGCTCCAAGGCTAAAAGCCAGTGGACAATCGTGTGCGCTGCAGTTCCATCGAACTTGGGCGGGTCCATCCGAATGGGCCCGGTTGATCGGCTGGGCAGAGAGCATCTCATCAGTCCTGTTGGGAGCCTCGCTCCGAGCCTGCTCATGCCTCAGCTCATCCTGAGTCTGAGTGATGGACTCCGCCGCAGCATGGCTCGGTGCCTCGGACGCGGCCCTCCGCTGTCCGAGCACGAATGCCTCAAACTGCTTCAACTGAGCAACATGTTGCTTAGGAGGTCTACCCAGGAGCCTGGCCAGGGCTTGTTTACCAAGTCCCTGTGCCATATGCCCTGTTATCTCCCGATTATGTTCGGAGAGGTGGGGGAAATATGCCCAATCGATGTTGAGGCTCCTCCACACGTACACACGCAGAGATGCGGGTCGTGGGAAGGATTTCAAGTGCTACCAATTGTAGGCGGGCACGTCGTAATGCGGCCACGCTCTACTTATACACACACCCTGGCAACAGCGAGGAAACGGTTAAACCAGCTTCTCTTGCGTGCAGCGAGGTAGTTGCGGTGGGCGCGTTAGCGCCTCACCCAACGCACTAAGTACTCTAGTAATCCGGCTCCTCGTGCGCACTTACTAAGTTGAAAGTTGTTTTCAGGCTGATTTATTTTTAATCGCATTAAATATAAATACCTATTTTACCAATCAACAATGTCATCCCTGTAGATAACACTAATATGTATTGGGAGCGTATGCATAAGGGTTGGTCGCAAATGTGAACCACAACCGAGTGGTCGGTCTAATTATTTTATTTAAGCAATTGACCATCTCCTTAAGTAGATTAATTGTGCTTAACGGGGACTGTGAAACATTAGGGCAACTTCAGCCCGTTATATTTAAAAAATATTTTCACTGTATGAGTCATTTCACTGCATTCAAAATCAACATTTACTCCTTTAGAGTCGTCTTTTGATCGCCCTTTTGGCCTTTGGAATACCCCACCCCCTAAATTACATCAAAGAATCGTTGTAGCCACACACCCTAAGTATACACATGATGATCATGACCATACTTTTTAATAACCATTATGATGTACAAAATTTCTGAAAGTTTTTCAGCCACTACAAAAAGCCACGAGTCGTTTCCTGTCGCTGACGTGGGCTGTGCCATACCGGTTGCTGGGATGGAATGGTTCCTGAAATATTTCGGCTGCTAGGCGTAGATTGATGCCATTTGCAATACTACGATCGATCCGCTGCTCCTTGATCGCGACCATACCGAGTTACTGTAGGACTTCTGCTAGCTTTTATTCTGATGATGCACAGTCCTGCTTTAACACTCCGATTCTGCTGCATCCATAACGATGTAAGGCACGCAGAGCACGCAACCACCATATCCTCGTCCAGGCCCTACGGACTTCGTCAGCTGAATCCGGGAACAGGTGCTCGGTATCTACCCGCAGCTTCGCAGGTAGCTCAGGCGGCGATCGCGATACCGCTGCCTGTTTATACTGGAGCACTTGCGAAGGGGAGACTTTTGATCTAGTCCACTGATTATAATGCACGCCCAACACTTGCGCGTACCTTCGCGGTCCCAAACGATATGCAAGAGTCCTGCGAGCTTCCCGGTGTAGGCCAAATGAATTTTGCAAGTCGAATATGTCTCTCTTCCCGGATGGTAAAAATTCAATGATGGATTGTTATTCTGTGGCACATCCAGACTTGATATTCCGTGAAAGTATGTTGTTGTGCCCAAAGCTATGCCGATGACATCCGGAAGATCCCAGTGTTGTAGCCTAGTGATAATAACATTTAGCGCCGGATTTAGGCGTCGCTTTACCCGATGAAATGCTTGACATTGCAGAGCTACGTCTGCGCGCATGTTGTTGGTAGAGGGATTGAGTATCCAAGGATTACCATATAGCTTCGAATGCGCGGCAAATAGAAGTGCTATGTTTTGTGTCCGCTGTTGTATTATCCCAGCTCCTGTTGAACGGTTGTTGGAGCACCTCCCAATCTACCGATGGTCCAATGGACTCCGTTGTCGGCTTGATGTAGCACAACCTAAGCCGAATGATCGAAATATGCCCGATGGTGCCCGTGCGCGACACCTGGACTGACAGATGTCCCGATATAGCTGTTGAGCCGTCCCGGTCCTTCCCGAAGCGTTACTGAGCCGGTATTTGCAGTTGGTATGTTGCTTTGCTACTTGAAGATATGGACTAGCTACTAGGATGGCAGTCGCCCATCTTCCCAGCCTTGGGAGAGTATGATCTGAAAGCTGTCCTGTAAGCGGGATCCGGATGCTGTAGTCCAGCGTTCACACCCGCCGAATGCGTAAGTCCGCCTGAAAACCAGGCAGGTTTTGAGCAGGGAGTAGGTTGTTGTGGACAACACATCGCCTTTGGTATCCACGATCCACAAATTTTGATGCCACCGATAAGTCGCCCAAAATTTCTTTTTGCTCCTACATGTGTGCGCGTGTTTGGATGTCTTCTGCATATTGGAGGAGTACTTCTTGCTTCGATCTGCAGCGACGAGGTGTGCCACGAGCCGGGGAAGAACGCCTTTGCTGTGCTATTTGACGGCCGTTCAGCTCTCTTGCTCCGGCGCTATCCACGTGCGAACTTTCGCGCTGATGGTCAAAGGTGACGCGTTCCCGTTGCTGATTCTTTCAGGCTTGATTTTGCCGGTGATAGATTCCAATTAGCCGAGTCTTTGAGGCTCTAGGTTCTTATTGCGACGTCTATAGAGACGAGACATCCCCTCTCCCGCCGCTTCGGGGCGTGTTCAGCAGACATGCTAATTATCTACATGAGAGTAGTGTAATGGGTGTGACTGCCTCTTAGCACATCAGTAACCGTGTTTTGTTTGGCGATATTAAATGTGTTGTTTTCAACAGGAGAGAAAAGGCTAAGACCGCCTGAACTTGATTGGCAACTCATAAAAAGAGCGAAAAAAGGGCAGCAAAATCGAGCACGAGGGAGAAGTTGAGCTGGAGATGAGCGACAATTCCACCAACTCATCCCTGAACGGGCACGTGTGACTACTTGCACCACTGTCAAGTAGCCACCCTTCAGTCTCTTGGTCACTCATGGTAAATGCTTGTTCTCCATTATCTTCCATGTCAGGAATGTTCCAACAAACTTGTTTCTTGTGACCTTTTTTAACACATACGAAACATGTTCCGGTTAACTTGTTTCTTGTTCCCTTTGACCGAAAAGTTTGCCCTTGACGCTTGAAGTAGCCTTAAAAGCAAGTTCAGGCTTGGCCTTACGAACAATGCCTTTGTACTCGCAACAAAGCATCTCCTTGGTTTGAAACAGATCAAATCCGTCACGTTCTCTATGATCGTAACAATCTAATCGTACTCTTCTGACGGCCTTCATTCGATCACTAAATAGGTCGATTGAAATTTCGGTTGCGAATGGAGAAACTGTTTGGCTGCTAGGGTTGGGACGATACGAGTCTGCATGAAAAACTAGAAGCGTATACGTATCGAAGTTGTGCTCTACGTTCTGGATTTGGATCATAGGCTTCTGTCGATTTCTGCATTGTGTGCGAAAGGACTGCATATAACGTTCCGAAAAAGCACATGCGAGATGAGGAACGACCACGAAGTGGTAGTCGTTATTCCGAACGAAAAATTGTTTAAGCTAGAGTGTGAACAAGTAGAGTCTGCAAAGATATGTTAAGAGGTTGGCGGTGGAGTCAAGCCTGTGCGTCCAAGTATATGACACGCTCAATTGGGACATCTGCTAATGAAGGCATTGAACACACTCGAAAGATGTGTTGGAGGATTTCAGATGAAAGACGGGTCTGCTTTTGTCGACTTTCAAGATAAAATATGTGAAGGATGGGTGACCGGCAAGCCATCAGTTACACCACTCCCGAAGTCACGTTACGGTGGAGTGAAGACAAATTCGCTTCTTCAAGTGATTCACAGCGACGTAATGAGCTTAAAGGAGACCAAATCGCATGGTGCAGCAAGATTCATGGTTACGTTTCATGACGTTATTTCACGAAATGTAGTCGCGTACTCCATTGTGCACAAGTCAAAAGTGGTCGATAAGTTTATCGAGTTCAAGATGATGATGGAGAATAAATTGTCGGCTTAGACTAAGTGTGATGCCCCGAAAATAGTGGAGAATATATTAACAAGCGATCTGATCAAGTGTGGCGACAGGCTGGAATTATACATCAAGCCACAGTTCCGTATTCGCCGCAGCAAAATGGAATGGCTGAGCGGATGAAGCGACGCTGACTGAGCGAGCACGATTATTGCTCAATCACATGAAGGTTGAGAAGTGGTGGGCTGAAGCCATGAACACTGCAGTTTTCATTAAAAATAGTGTAGCATGCGCTTTATGACCGACCAAGACTCCGTTTATTGTTTGCTTTGGATCAAAGCCGGACTTGCTATATTTACGAGTCTTTGGCTCGCATGGGTACGCACACACTGACAAAGGGAAAGGACAGAAGTTGGATAAAAAGGCCTTTGTTGCATGCTTTTGGGCTACACACTTGGTGTGAAGAGCTACGTGTTTGAACTCAGATTTAAATTGACTGGAAATTGCAAGGTCTGTGGCATTAAGAGCTGCCCAAGTGCAGATAAGTTGAAGTTGTTTGTGGCCAAAATGTCATTCAACATGTACATCGGCATGATGATGACACTAAACACCAGGTACAAATAACCGACGCATCAATTAGCAATGACATGAACCAACGGATGTGGACCAAATTGGCAACAATCGGCCGATTTCACCCTCTAGTGACTCTGAGTCCAAATCAAGATATCGCTGTTTGTCCAGATTCCGCTTTCGAGAAATGGACGTTTACATGGAGCCGGTTGATGTGGATGTGGATACAGAGCAGGCCAGTGTGTCCAGAAGTGGATCGGAACATATCGGCAATTGTTCGGCCTTCGTACCACCTCGATATGGTGTACATAATGCACCCGCCGTGTTGATACCTAGTCAGAAATTTCAAGCTTTAATTGTAACGAGTCGTTCCGAAGCTAATGCACCTACACCTAGTGATGACCAACCGGAGCGAGCTTCAAAACTATATCGCTTTAAATATGAGCAAGTAAATGCGGCGCTGGAGGCCCCATTAAGATACTAAGATACTATTCGTCCTCCTCAAGCCAAGATGTGGAATGATGCGATCAAGAACGAATTGCACGCACTCACTCAAAAGAAGACGTGGATTGCGATGACAAAAATTTCCGATCAAAATGTGCGGTACCATGTGGGTGTTCGCGATTAAGCGGGATGAACATGGAGAAAAAAAGTTGATCGGTTCAAGGCTCGGCTGGTTGCTTTAGGTTATCGACAAACCCATGGTGTGGATTATTACGAGACGTATTCACCGGTCGCAAACATGAACTCATTTCGTGTTTCTTGCCGTGTTGTCATTTCGGTATGGTTATCCGATAATATGATGTTGACTCAGCCTTCCTTAATGACGTTTTAAAAGAAGATGTTTATATACTTATGCCTCAAGGTGTCGATATCGAACGAAGTCAAGTTTTAAAGCTCAACATAAGTTTCTACGGACAAACCAGCTGCTGCAACATGGTTCAAGACGATTTTTAAATGTGTTCCGGCAAATGGGATTTCGTGCCATGTGTTTCGGACCTGTAGTATTCGTCCATCACGATGAAAACCTTTCGTGGATTTACGTGACGCTCTTTGTCGACGATATGCTGATTAAGGGCCAGCCCCGGACGCCCCGGAGGCAACTAGACTTGTTCTCGAGTCGGACGACGACGCCGATTTGTAATTGAAACTTCAAACCGGAGTTGGAGGCGAGCAAAATCTCGAGGTAGCCGCCTGATCGTTTACTGAAATGTTTGCATCACTAGCAGCTACAATTAGCCTGTAGCTACCAGGTTAACTGCCTTACAATGATGCGCACGGGCTTAGTGACCTTGCGCAAACAGAATGTATATGGTGTTGGCTTTGAACCGCGTGGGAATTTGTTCATATGAATACTACAGAAGCGATTGTCACAGCTCATTTTTCAGGCTGAGGATGTATATTGGCTACATTTCTTAAGGATAAAAATTAATAACTTCTATTCACAAAAAGCGTATTAGCGTAAGAAATCTACACATTAGTTCAGATTATTTTTACGTATATGTAACGTTGTGTCCAGAAACATACATATCATTATCTTTATATGAACATCAAAGAATTTTAAATTTTATTGTTGATATTGCCAAAAATTATCAAACACGGTAGTATTGTAGTGGCAATGTGACAGTTCTGTCCAAGGATTGATTTAGTCTTTAAACTAATCCCGCCAATCGCTTATAGACGCGCGAATGGGCGGCGAGCAATGAGTTGCAACTATTTAATATAATTAAGTCCCTACTTATTAAAATCTTCTTTAGCTAACTTAATATATAATGTATTAATCTCTGACTGACTTAATTTATTAATCTGCTGATTATGATATGTTAAGTCGATTTAAGAAGATAGCAATACGTAGAAACTTATTATGTTCATGCAGTTGTGAAGCTCAGTGATAAAAATTTCGGGAAAAAAATCGGCACACTCACGTGAGAGATTGTAAGCAGGGTTGCCCGAATTACAAAGGGTATCCCAGGACTGCGCCGCGAAGCGTTCTTCTCGCGCAGCTTTAGGTTCAGCCTCTTTGAACGGCTCTCCAAAATTTGTTCACTAGCTGTTTCGATGTCTGAAACGACGCACATTTGCTCGATATCACAGACCCCGAGGTCGTGAAGGAAGTACCTCTACGATAGAGCTGTCAGAGATGTGATTTCTTTCGCCTTGCAATGACGGCTCGCTACCGCATTGTAGCAGCCGCGATGTGGAGACGCCTCCATATTTTCAAGCGCGCAAACAGATTCCGTCACTAAGTAATCGTCCTCAACAGAAAATTGACGGACAATCGTCGTTTCGGGGATCAGTCTGCTCTGTTCTTGCGAACTTCTTTGCGTCTCAAGCCCCTCCTCGAGACTGGGACATTGCTATCGCAGGGACAGCAGACTCCCCCACGTCACCCACAGTAGGACCTACAGACCTCTCAGTATCGTCAATGAAGAGCGAGAGCTTGTCGTCGACCGCCTCGGTAGTAATCGAGAGCCGCTGCTTAGCCAATGTAATTGCATGCGGAAAACTCTGTTCGACAGCCTCAAAACGTGAGCCTCTGCACAGCCGATGTAGTGTAATGATGAAGCCTCTATTTGACCGCCTCGTAATGAAACGAGAGCCTCTGTTCAGCCGATGTCGCTGTATGATGGAGATCTGTTCGACCGCCTCGCTGTGAATCGGGAGCCTCTGCTCAGCCGAGGTAGTTGTAGGCGGGAAGCTCTGTTCGGCGCCTCGTTTTAAATTGGGAGCTTCTGCTCTGCCGATGTAGTTGTATGCAGGAACCCCTGATCTACCGCCTTGCTCTTTGAATCATCAGCGTGACCGAACATACCACGCACAAAGCCATCGCTCTCTGTGTGCTGACTTCTAGTCGTGGCGAGTTCGTTCACGACCCTGACGTGAGGCCAATCGGACGCCGCAACAAGTGGGTGAGTAAATATTTCACTCACGTCATATCCGCTTCGGTGGTTGACGGATCGAGATAGCCAATCGATCTGCGGCTGATACCGTGATTGCCACGGTATCTTAGGAATGCAATCGAATGCGTAGTTAAAAGTCCATCGACAGTGTATGGCAAATGACCGTTTTGCGCGGAACACAATGTGATTAGCCATCGGCAAGCTTGACAATAATATTCCCAGTCCCTCTCGAACCGCGACAGTAGACGGGAGGGGTCAAAAAGGAGGCACCAGAGTCCAACAACGCTCAGAGTGGTCGATCCACTTCAGCAACGGAGTGATTATATATCACTTTGCGACTACGACCTTGAGCTGCCACCGGGGTACCCGGGGCTCCATTTCTGCCAGTAGGGTGCCCCGCGCCTAATGGTATTGGCGGGGCCATCTACGATGCAGCATCCCTCGTGAGATACTGTATAGTCGCGGGCACGCGACCGCCCGATGGCAGGTCTTGCCGCATTGAAAACACTTTCGTCGCATTTTTATTGCAAACCTTGCGGCGTGGAGGGTTGCCGCGACCACAGAAGATATCGATTGTATCGAGCTTCATTGGCTTTGAATCAGGCATCTGGGGAGGTAGCGATACTGCATGTAAATATGACGACGCGAAACCTAATCTTTATGAAGCGCGAGTGAAAATACTTCTTCGAGGGTCTTCGGCTCAGCACATGAGGCAGTAACGTGTCATGCCATGCTGCATACCGACGACGAAGAGATGGACTTGCGAAGCAATGTCGATAGGCTGCGTGATGATACACGAAGCAAGATATCGTGTCTTGAACGTAATCACGCATCGACAGTTTGTTCAGCGAATGGAGAAGAAGCTTGCACGCATGCGAGACTCGTGTTGGAGAGGCGTCCAGCGTGGGAAACGCCAACTCGTTCACGACGAGTTTCCAAAGAGCCATCCCTTCGCCTTGCTGACAGTCGTGATAGATGAAGTTTGATTATGACGTTCGGAGCGTCAATCAATCTTGACGCTATTGCAATGTCAATCTCGCGGAACCATCTATAAAGAGGGGGTTGATCGGGAACATCAAAGGAGAATCGACGTCTCCATCTTAAGAGCGTTGTGCTACGATGTGCGCAAGGAAGTCGATAATTGCTGATTCCCTCGCGCACCATGTAGTCTTAGATAGCAGCATGCTTTTTGTCGGGCGTTGCTGTGCTCAGTAACGACGTCACGAAGATATCCTCAGACACCGCCACGATGCGGTATAGCGCCTGCCATTCCGCCGAGGTAAAATGAGGAAGTCTGCATGCTTCAGCGAGGTCGTTGGAGTCACCGAAGACTCGTCCGTGCTTATCTCAGATGTTGTCGTTAAAAGGACTACGAAGTGCTACCAGGTATAATGGGGTTCGAGCCCGTTACCATCTTACTCTTAACGCTTTGCGAGAGCGCTCACACTAAGGGAAATCAGTTCTTTCTAATTTTTGCTGTTTAGGATGTAATTTTGTACAAATTACGAAATAATTCTCCTATGCTTGGGTACCACTCAAATACTGGCCGACTTATGATTGAGTAATATTATTGGGTCGGGCACTAAATAATGTTAGCCGATCATAAATGAGTCGCAGTATCCTCTAATCGGATACTGCAGTAGTCACTCGTTATCACGACGAGTGACACTCGACGGAGTACGTGTTGTTTCACAAGCAGACAATGAGCCACACTCGAGACCAATGTGATTGACATTGAATTTATTATGCTCAAGCACTAAAATGCTCAACACTTTGAGGGACTCTGCCAGTGGTTCGCGCCTAGCAAAGGTGACATCATGACTCGCCAAGCCTTCGCTAGGAACATTGCGCGTTGCGCCTATTGTCTTAGACCTCCAAGTAAAGCATGATTCATGTTGTACAAGCCAAGCCACATCAAGGATGAGTTCATATCTTACATTCAAATCGTGGACAAGACAGCATTCAATACTGTCAAAGCCAAAACATTTCGCTTTATGTTGAACAAAATTTAAGGCAGTGGCACGAGTTCCTTTTGCAAAGCAAGCAGTGTACAAGCCGGGCTGACTGGTCGCAGAGACGATTGTGAAGGGCAATAAGAGACCATCCTTAATTTTTTTAATCGATTTCGGAGATTCTTTTCACTTTGCTCGACTTCGATATTTTGAGGTGAGTCAGCGATGTACTCAGGCGCTTAAAGCGCAAGGGGATGATACGAATCCACAATCCAGCTATTTTTGCCATTGGTATGTATTAAGTCTGTGCCGTCAGGCACAATGAAGAACAAGACTCTGTGAAGCTAAGCCCTGTTATTCCTACCTCCCAAAAGATTTCACTAATCCTATTTCTTACCCAGAAGGGCACTTTGCGCCTACCGAAAGTCGAACTTTCTTGCACTGTGCCAGATGTTTCTGTTTTGATGTGGCGATTGTACTTGTCCGAGCCTCCGCAATCAGCACGCCGGGCGCAAGTGCTTCATACTTTCGCATATATATAATTTACGGATGTCTTTTTGCTGTTCAACAGCTAAAGGTCTGATCTTAGCGAGGCTAAGTTCTATTGATTTTGGTCTGTTGGACGGACAGATGATCTCGAAGAGCTAGCATGGTGCCATACGTACCAAAGTTGGCTTCTCTAAAGTTAAGTTCATTATTCATTGCAATATCCACAGCGGCATCAAATATAACATGGAGGATTCCGAAACTTCCATTCTGTCCTACCCATACAAAGACCTTCCATGAAAAGGGTTTGCAGAACCGCCTCTTATAAAAGGTCAAGCTACATAGCAGCAATTAGAATTCGCAAATCTCGAACATAGTCTGTTAAATATTTCTACATTTAAGGATATACAAGAAGCGTTAAAGCGTGCAATAAAACTGATTAGGCGGAGCAAAAACGCAAAACAATTGCTGTTTAAGCGTACCCACGTAGGAACCGCGACATCTATTGACGCGCGGCACGTGGGAGGCCATTCATTGGCTCTGCTGTAACCGGTCACCATTCGCTGGTACTGCTTTATTCTACTTCACTTGCACTGATAATAGTGAAGGTGAGGTGCCTCCGAATATTTCAAGTACACGACGTGCAGAAGAAGGTTTCAAGCTGCAAAGAATTATTAGCACGTCCATAATAAGAAGTCAAGCATAGGGACAAAGTAAAGCTGTATTAATATGAATAAGTTCCTTAACGACCTTCTTATCTACTGACTTTAAATTATTATAATTTATGTATAGCGACTCCTTGGTGCAATGCTTATATATGCGCTTAGCAGCGATTGGCGGGGTTGGTCTAAGGTAAATCAAACAATCAACAGAACTTTAGCTGCATTAATATTGTATAATTAAAAAATGTTTTTTTTAGATTTTTTATATTATTTACTGTTATAGGAAATAATGTTTATGTATATTGGACACCCCCCTTCCTAGCCAACAGTCACTATAATGAGTGATGTAGAGTGATAGAAAGTACGAGTGTTGGCTTATTTTAATTAGTATGACTTATTGTATTATTCACAGGAAAAACAAAGTGCTTGCTAAAATTAAATAAAATTACATCGACCACTCAAATTCACATACAGTACTATTTAACTGTTAATACAAACAGCTTATATTGCACGCTATCTCTGCTTGGTATCTCCGTCTCAGACATATCGACAAATAATGCTTGATCTCACCGTTCGGTTGAAGTATCTAATTTAGTCAAGATAAAAGGCAAAATTCTTTAAAAAAATGTGCCTATATTAAGTGACGCTTCAAACTTAAGGCGAACTCAATAAAGCTCTGAAATGGAGACATCCAAGAAACGGCGTGCGAATAAGTTGCAACGATGTCGTGACGAGAGCGACACCGCTGATGCCAACACTCGAATGGCCACACAATACAATGCCAAAATTATGCAGCAACAGATGGAATCTTTCATTAGTAGCGGGAATATCGAATCTGCCCAGATATTAGGCGAGTTGCTCGTCTCCATTGCATTGTTTCCATTATATTTTGGAGCTCCCGACAGCAAAAGCGATACCGAAAATAAAGCAGATACAAGTGTATGCAAACGAAGGCATGATGATAGTTGTACAGCACCAGGGAATGCTAAGCAGCGGTCGCCTGCTTTCCATGCTAAAACGTTGCACCTATTTGCAGATTTAATGGTCACCAAACGTGAATATAAACGCGCCATTGTGAGTCTAAATGAGTCGAGGTTGAAAATCAGATGTCTGTAATTCATAATACATCGTTTAATGTAGCGATATTACCATCATAGCTGTAGAGACCGAAGCGTGGTCACAAAAGAGCAAGAGCTGGAGGTGAAGCTTAAGATTGCCAAGTGTTACGTAGAGATCAATTGCATTCACGAAGCCATTGCAGTGGTAATATTGAGTGCGAGCTTTCTTAACGAAATCTGACCATCTGACAAAAGTGCTACTACGCTAGCTGAGATCGACTTCGCTTGACGACCGGAGCTTAAGCATGAACCTTCTTCTTGGAAAATTGTATGTGGCTGAAGGACTGCAGATCGAAGCAGAGAAAAGCTATATGGCTGCCTTGCGACAGAACTCCTACGCATTAGAAGCAGCATTAGCCCTCGCAAAAATCGCGACAGCGAAAGGCTCTTCACCGGACGCATTTGAAGCTTTTGATGTTCCGCGGAAGGCAGGCGAAGATGCAGAGTTGCTCTCCTCAGCCATCTGCCACGACGAAATCGAACGGTATTACTCTGCATTTCAAAAGACGACGGACACTGGTTTCACTCACGAGAACGCAATGTGGATGCAAACATTGGTGACAGCATCCATGGATGCCGAGCAGGATAACCACCAAGGCATGACATCCGTAACGTGTTTTCTCAAAATGCCGGATTTTAATACGTTGTGTGGTTGCCTATGTTTGCAGCGGCTATTGAGTCCTATAACACACTAGATGAAATCTTTCCAAGAAACCTATACTGTATACTTCGCAAGGGATCTCTCGAATTGAAACAAGACCTGCTGCATCAAGCAAATGTGACATTCAAGCGTGCGCGACAAGTCGATGAATTTAATTTGACATACATGGACCGCTATGCTAATTGTCTACGGAAGGGCAAGTCGCAAAACAATTTAAACGACTTGGTTCACGAACTCTTTCAAATAAGTAGCACTTGCGCCGAGTCGTGGCTAGCTGCTGCATACTATAACGACATGAAAGGAGATTACGAAGCTGCGTTAAAGTTTTCGGAGCGCGCTATCGCAGATCGTCAATGTCATGTGCCGGCCCATTTGTTCCGCGGCGAAGTCTTGCTTCGACTCAATCGTCCAAAGCCTGCTTTGAAAGCATTCTGGACAGCTTGTCGACTCACTCCGTCTCTAGAGGCCTACACTGGTATCATCACGAGCTACTGTGAGTTGGATGCACTTGGTGTGCACCGTTCCAAGGAGGCTATTGCTACTGCTAAGACGGCTGTGAAATTGTTCCCGCAGAAAGCGCAAAGCTTTGTGCTTCTCGGGAATGCTCTCGCACTCAGTACTGAACACCGAGAACAAGCGCATCAGGCTTTGCATAAGGCCTTATCGATCGAACCTCGAAATATTTCGAACAACTTTGCTTTGGTAGATTTGCTAGTTGAGGACGGCAACTTGCGGGATGCTATTAAGAGGTTTCTGCTATTTTGCAAGTGACGTGTATGGGCGGTTTCTCTAACTCAGTTTTTCCTCTAGACTTGAAGCATTGGGGGAACGTCACCCACGTGAAGAAGTCTTCACCAAGTTGGCGTATACTTATTCAATGGAGAAACAGTACCCGGAGGCGCTTAATTATTTCCACCAAGCGCTTCGACTGAATCCAGGATCGAGTGAGGCGGTACAAGGACTGGACCGACTTGAGAAGCTCATGCACGGTGAAGATCCTGACGAAATGAACAACAGTATGGAACAGATGGGTCAGCAGGAGCATGAAGAATCGATGGAGGCCAACGAGTACCTCTCATCGTAAATACCGACTTCGTGGCTAGGATTGGATTGAACAGCTGTTTACGGTCATTTGGTTTCTTAGAAGTATGAGGTGCAGGCTTAATGGTTGGATCACTGAAGCAGCAATTTCTAAGAAGCCAAAGCACTTAGCTTTGGTGGCTCTATAGTGAGAAAGCTGCAGTGTCACAGCTATATAACACCGCCTTTCTTTTTTGCCAGCAACTTTTGATTCGCATTTCTATCTTAAAGTGGCTATCCAGTGAATAAGCTACACCACCTATTGCCAGCTCTTAACATTTTTTTTGATTATCTGTCAAAATATCGAATGGCACATCAGCGTAATCTTCACATAACGGATGCAGGATACCGTAAGATTTTAAATGCCCCCAGATTTTAACGTCATTTGCACTACACGTCACGCAGTGGCTGCCGTAGCGGAGGTTGGAGTGAAAGGGGAACTCTATCCACAACACTTAGATCCAGGGGATTTACTGTGTTTCTTAATAAAACACATGTACATGAAAAAAATACTTTGGAAATACGTGCGTAGGCGATGCTCTATTCGTCCGACATGACTGCATTGTTTTTAGTATGGTTCGTTTTTGTGCAAAGCTTCAATGCGGACTACAACGGCTGGTTGTCAGCGAATCCCTCCTCATACTGAAACGAAGTCATGATTTGACAACCTTTTGTGACTGCAATTTGACGGCAGTTGGCGTTTGTCGTCACTCTCTCATGCCATTTCCTGTTTGGGCATTCCGCGCTCGTTCCTTGCCCGTTAACGAGATGGGTCTGCTCTTCCGTGGCACTTGCACAACGCTCACGAGCGCTTCACGATTGGCCAGCAGATTCGGCCATGAACGATCTGTCACCATGCGATTTAGGAGCACACAAGCGGCTCGCGCCATAGTGCTACCGAGTGACCTCACAAATGCTCATTCTTGGCCCAAGTTGCAGCATCTTCAGCTGAATGCATCGATATTGGGCCAGTTGCAGACTCAGATTCAGAGTATTGGAAGCGGTCCGAGTAGCCCACGCGACGCGTTTTACATCGTGGACACGACCGCAGTTGAAGGCCGCTACAAGCTTTGGCATGAGTATCTTCCTGAGGTGCGGCCATATTACGCCGTCAAGTGCAACCCCGATCCAGCTCTTATTGAAGGGTTGTCTCGCCTTGGAGTAGGCTTTGACTGCGCTAGTCAAAATGAAATCAGCTCTGTGCTGGGCAGCGGCGTCCCAGCTAGCGATATAATTTACGCAAACCCATGTAAACAAGGCTCCCATATCGCCTTTGCGCATGCCAATGGCGTCGACATGATGACGTTTGACTCACAAGATGAACTTTTTAAAATTTATTCCATTAATCCTTGTGCCAAGCTCGTGCTACGGCTTTATGTGGATGACTCCAACTCTGCATGCCGCCTTGGCACAAAGTTTGGTGCTATGGTGCACGATGTACCAGATTTATTAAATTACGCCAGCTCTCTCAACCTAGATGTGGTCGGCGTAAGCTTTCACGTTGGAAGCGGTTGTTTTGATGTCCAGGCTTACACAGACGCCGTGGCGCGCGCCCGAAGGGTTTTCGACATTGGTCACTCGTTTGGGTATCGCTTTGACCTATTAGATATTGGAGGTGGCTTTCCTGGATCTGAAAGTGCGCCCATACGGTTTGAAGACTGCGCCCGCGAGCTCAAGAAATCGCTTGCCTTGAATTTTCCACAGGGCAGCGGTGTGACAGTTATTTCGGAGCCTGGCCGCTTCTTTGCCGCGGCTACTCACACACTGGCCGTGAACGTAATTGGCCGCAAGGTGGCGCCTAATTTTGAAATTCCCGGCAAGCCACCTGTGCTAGCTAGCGCAGCCGCTGCTGAAGTACCCAAGTATATGTATTTTGTGAACGACGGATTGTATGCTTCATTTAATTGCATGGTTTACGACCACCCGACGATCCAACCTGTAATTATGTCGCACACGGCGTCGATGGACGCTATTACAATGCACAAGGCGAGCCTCTGGGGGCCAACTTGTGACGGCATGGACTGTATCATGAAGGAGGTTGATCTGCCGTTGATGGATGTTGGCCAGTGGATTTTGTTTCCGAGTATGGGAGCTTACACGTGCGCTGCTGGCTCGGACTTTAATGGCTTTCAGCGTCCGCACAAGATTTACTTCGATTCCAATTACGTGGCGGATGACCAGCAGCAGTTTGTGCACTAACCAACCGAACGCATTAGTAAAATATGAAGGTAGAGTAGTGACATTTTGACGTTACATCCGGCAAGATGGCGTCGAGATTCTGGACTTAAAGTAAAAGTTGTTACAGAGGATGAAAGACATTATAGGAGGTAAAATAGAGGCTATAGCAGGAGCTTCCTGCTATGGTTTAGTGTGCTTTTCCACAACAAATTAGATATTTTATGCAATGCAAAGTAATGTAACTAGATCAAACACGGTCAAACCGCTTCTCACTGTGCTTGAAGGTGTGTGCTTAAGGCTGCTATAGTAGCGCTCGCCTACACAAAGAGCTACATACTTCTACAGTCAATTGGTACGAGATAGAGAGCTTGATATTGATTTTTTCAGAACTTGTTGAGGAGAAAAATGGCTGTCTAAAGTGTTTTTCCCGATAGCATTGTATTTATTACATTAAACATCGATATGTGCATGCCGCGTTTTTTGCCGTGTTCTGTACATTTACCTTATGGAAAATACACCCTTTTATCCAACTCGAAAATAGTTAACTGCTTAAATCCCATTTATTATCTTGCACTCTCTTTAAAGGGTCTAAAGTGCGCTCTTGAGCATGCATCTAAGTTTGTATTTGGAGGTCAAGCGAAGGATGAATTTATTATACTTTACTTTTACCAGCTTTTGCGGAAGTGCATGCTTTTTTTTCGTCTGAGTCTCTTTTTTGTACCCATCATAAAAGCGCAAGCAAGCCACACTTTCGTTATGTTTCATTTTTGTCGGCTTTCGTTCGAATTTTCTTATACCGCAAAGCATTCAAGTTTAGCAGGTCAGCAAATGCGTGAAGACCATAGTTTTGTATGTTCCTTTCAATGGTAAATTGATGCCACGATGTCCACAGTATTCTTTGTCTATGTAAAGGATGCTTCTTCAGCTCCTTTATACAGTATCCATTCAATCATTTATCCAATGTTTACCTCAAGAATTGACTAAGGCACTTGCTACCTAGGTAGCAAGTGTCTTTGTCAAGGCAGCAAGTGTCTTTGTCAATTTTTGATGTAACATTGGATGAATGATCGAATGAATACTGTATAAAGGAGCTGAACAAGCATCCTATATATAGACAAGGAATACTATGGACATTGTGGCATCAAGCTACAATTGGAACATAGTATGTATTAGCCACTATTAGTTGAACATACTATGAATTAGCCAATCACAGGAAACATAATGTGTATTGGCAATTCGGCATTTCGGATTGAAACCTCAAATAAGAATCTTTACAGAAGTTGTGGATATAACATCTTCTGCGATTTTAAAAATATAATTTTTTAATCAAAAATTGTCAGATTAATAATTTAAGAAGAAGCGGTTCATGTAAACTAAAATATATAATATGTTTAAAAGATTCCGGGGATATCAACCTTTAGTAGGGGGGATATCAATATCCATCAAGTAGTTCCTATCTAATTACAAAAAAATGCAGACAGGGAGGGGCTGTGGCAATACTAAAAGGGCGACGTATAGCTGATCAGAATGCATAAAAATATAAATGCCTCCCTTGAGGGCAACAGTTATCACCATCAGAAGCCCAAATAGATTCATGAAATTATAAATTTTCACTACACCATACCGCACCGCTTGTGTGTACTGCGACGTGTCAACAAATCCAAGTCGGTTTTGCTGGAAGCCTAAAAAAACAATCAAATAGAGCAACAAGTAGAAGATTGCCGGCATTAAAAATGAATTGCCGCATTTAGAAGATAATACATGTATAAAAGTGAGAAGGCCAGCTTGCGCAAGCACGAGTGGTTACTTTCAGAGTAGATACGATTCTGATTCGAGATACTGAAAAGCTTGGCACAAAAAGCGCCGTTGAGCCAGCGCTTGCGCTGTGAAACCAACGCAATAAGGTCTTGTGGTTTATCAGTCGAGCCACAGCATCCTTCCATATTCCGAAGTCCACTTGCGGTATTTCCTTGCCACAAGTTCGAATATTAAACTTCTGTCCTCTGTAAGGTACATGTTCGTAACGAATGACCCGGAGACGCCCAGTTCGGCACAAATCGTCTTAAAGTACGCTTCCAGTGGAGATCGACGAATGGTTTCGAATCAGTAGACCGAGAAAGCACTAGGAAGTACAATGATGAAGCCAAAACAGCTTCCATTGATTTTTCAAGGATATTGACAATCTTGTACTCAAAATTCTGAGCAGAAATGATCCGATTGCCTAAGCTCTCAAGGGGTTTCTCTATTGCGATTAGTCGGCAGGCTCTTCCAATCTGATGGTCGCGCTCAAATGCTGCGAACAGTTGATAAATTGCTGACTTGTTGAGCATAATGTGTAACAGGGCATCCTTTTTTGCGAAAACTGTTAACAGTATTAGACAACCTACACTGATTACAGTGAAGGTGGCGTGGCTCGGTCACTCCACGTACACGACGTGCAGAGGAAGATTACAGGTAGCTAAGTAGTCGTAGCTACCAAAGATTAGTTAATAGGCTTAACAATAGAAACTGTATTAATATATTAAGGTCCTGCGTAAAGACCTTATATCTACGATTGACTTTACAATATTAATTACCAAACTATGTATGGCGCCTACTTCTCACCGCACAATCGTGTTATCTAACGATTTGCGGTGTTGATTGAAACTGTAACCAACCTATCAATAAAACTAAAGTCTTTTTTCGTCAAAATTACCAAATTTGGTAATATTGGAACTTTTAAGTCAAAAATACTTCTTTGTTTTTTTCTCTCATAGAAATACTTTTTATTTTATCTCTTATACGTAATAATATTTATGTAACGGGACGCACCGTTACATCACTTCCCTTAACCAACAGTTAAAATAGTGAGTGATGTGGAGTGACAAAGAAATATTGGTATGTCTTCCCTGTTATTGGTTTTTAATAAAAAAGTGATTTTGTCGCATTGTTCTTTTTTGTTCAGCAATCATTTCGTTTGCGCATAGCTTTCAACAAGTCTGTGCGCGTAGCCCGTGAGGTCGCATAGCTGGCAGCTGCACGGAACAGTGCAGTTGTTGCTAATGCATATATTTTAGAGGACGCTAATGCGTCTAATGTGGGTAATAAATGACCTCCTACTCCCATTGGATATGTCTGGAATATGTCATATGTTAATGCCATTGCAGGTGACGGTGACTAGTCACCGTCACCTAACAAGTTATCTGCTACACCAATTGTAGATGACTGGTCTAGGTAACCGTCATCGCTCGACTAAGTGGCTACTGTGAAGGCTACCGGATCACCCGGGGCTGAGTCCATTAAACATTTGTCTTTTACTGTGACAACTCCAAATAGATGGTGACGAGGTTGTTCAACTCGTTGAACCTCTTTTTGGTGGAAAGTCATCTGATTATGACTCCATAGAGGACGATCACTCTGGCGACGTTAGAATATGCGTCACCAGGAGCGAAGTGATCGTGAAGGGAAGAATGCTGGTGGTGGTGCTAGTTTGCTCGCCAGGAAAGGAGTGATTCTAAGGATCGCTCCGAGAGCCATGGTACCGTAAACATTTACATGAGTTAACAGGAGAGGTACCGTGATACGTTGCAGTTCACTCCCGAAAACAAGCCTTGGTTGCCCTCTAAAAGTAGCCTAACTCGTTGGTCTGGTATGACCAGAGATCGATATTCCGTTGTTCGAATCATCCAGGCTTCACAAGCCTGGTGAGGGTGAAACGAAATTCTTCATCGATGCCCTTTTCCGGCATCGGTGGTACACTTGTAAGCGGGTAAAACATGTCAAACGTTTGTTTCAAGCTTGGACAGCAATTGTACAGAATGTGTAATGCATATGCCGTGAGGTCTGGCTTGACATACTGGATGCTTTTAGTGAACGGATCGAAAAACCGGACCGTAATTGGTGCACGCTACAAGCTGCACTGTTTGCTAGAGAGGCAGGAATAACTTGTTTCTCGTAGGGGATCTCATGTCCATGCTGTTATAAGGGTGCAGGTCATGCCCCTAAGGAAGCATACTCCCTTAAAGATCCTCGTTGGAGGATGCTCATTTCTTGTGACATGCGCGAAAGGATTGAGAATGTCCAGCTCTTTTACGAGCGCGAAAAGCGCTCGTTCTCTGATGGACCCTTTGTGGAATAGGATGGGTCTCGTCGTACTATCGCACGAGACCCGGAACGTCCATCATTAGTTGGGAACGAGGTTGTTAACTATTATGAGAGGATGGATACCATCGCCAACGAACGAGATACCTCGTTTGAACCTCCTTTTCATCACGGTGGCTCGAGAAGCATTCAACAAGTAATCGCTTCTCACCACTCGAACAGAATCCGTCAATGGATTGAAGGGGGAGGAAAAATCGGGTCCGCCTCGTTCGACGAGCCCGAATTAACATCGTGATTTGGATCGCGACCCTTCACTTTTTGAGGGAGGACATTGATCACGAGCGATCCCGTCGCTGCGAGTTAGCGGTGACGGTCGATAATGTTTCTTGCGACCAGCTGAAAACTGTGTTCAAGTTGTGAGTGATCTTGCGAACGAAAGGACACATCAGTCCGTTCGAAACGAGCTTGTGAAAGCTCGTCAAATGATCTCTTCCTGAGAGAAAAACGTGGATCGTCTGTTTCCTGAGAACAAGACTCTGTCCCAAGACTGTCATTCTTAAGCTCGGGACTATCAGGCTTTGGCAGAAACCTTAGACCCTTCCGGTGTGATTCGGAATCGGAAGAAGCCTCGTACTGATGGTAACGGCGGAGACGCCCAACATAAATTGTAGGATGCGTATGCATCCAAGAGAAAACTCGATCGTGTACGCATTGTATTGGCGGTGCATTACATGGATACCGATGATATAGTTAACGGTACTTTATAAATGCCCAAATTCGTCTCTACATGTTTTGGTAGATTACCGTAGGCAGTTGGACTAGATCGTTTACATGAAATGAAGGATCCCTTTTTTGTCAGAGTTCTGTTTCTGACGGTCCACCGCATCAGCGATGAAATCCTGTACGAAACGGACCACAGCTTTTAGCCAACAGAAAGTCACCACCTGACTTGGTTTTATTTTGTTTTCAGTGCGACCGGTTCGCACTGGGAAGATTTCAATCTCCTCTTCGGCAAGAGTCTCCCTAATATCATTTTTTCAAGGCTGAGTCTTTTAAAGCATCGATACTATTGTCACTAATGGCATTATTGAAATTACTGAATTGTCCACTTCAATTTTGATTAAATCAACATTGGTATCCTTCGCATTGACAGTGGGGTCAATCCGTGATGATCAAGAGCTAGAAAGTTATTTGCTTGAGCGGGTCTCTCCCCTCTTGAATAAGAGTCACTTATAAACAAGGCGGGTATACGTGGATGGCGTAAGTCGTTCACGAAAAAGTCATGTATGAAGAAGCATGCAGATGGCAAGTTCTACCATCGGCAAAACCACGCTACAAGTCGTAAAGAGTGGACGTATCCGCAAGCTATCTGTTCGAGGATATGATTTGCACGTTCTGTCTGACCATCTGCTTGTAAATGACAGAAAATGACATTTTTGCTATGTTTCAAGTGATTCAAACACAGAGATGCCAAAATTCCGCCGTGAATATAGGGTCTTGATCTGAGACCAGTTCACGCGATAAGCTATAGAGTCGAAATATCGTATCAATAAAATAACGAGCACATCTTTTGGCTCCGGGACAGCAGCAAGATGCTACATCTTGCTGAAATGATCAACAAACACAAGAATGCAATTATTCTTGTATCGCCTTCGGAAAATCCGAAGATGGAGTCTATAGATTCGGACTGCCAACACTCTGCAGAAACAGGCAGATGTTGTAACGGAGCACGCGATGAAGCACTGAACTTCACTCGTTGAAAAACACGTAAGCAAGTACGTATTTGCGGACGAACTCATACTGGCGTGGTCAGTAAAAGTCGCGACTCATCGTGAGATAAGTCTTCTCACGTCCACGATGCCCACTTATTAGTGCATCGTGGCACTCCTACATAATGCGTAAACGCAAAACATTATGAATAAGGAAGACGACACGTGGATTGTCGGCAGCAATGGCTGTATAGTACAGTAACCCGCGTGTTGTGTATCGATCTGTTGAGGATCGATACAATATCGACAATCCCGTAAACGATTGTTGGGGTGGATTTCAAAAGTTGTCCATCAACCCTTTAAGAGCCTTATCTTCTTGATATGCTCTTCTAACGTCGTCAAGTAATGCTGACGACGGAACACTTATTGTTGCAACAGTGGCTTTATGCTCACTGTTGATTGTTGCAGCAGTGGCCTTATGCTCAGTATTGATTTCCACAGCCGGCTCAAAATTGATCAGGCGCGAAAGCGCATCAGCGACGACGCTAAGTCGTCCTGATTAGACTCCACGGAGAAGTTATACTCCGCGAAGAAAGACAACCATCTCGCCATTCTTTTTATAAGGTGTGGGCTGTTTACGGCCGTACGCAAAGACGCATGTTCCTCATATACAATGAATGGTCTGTCTCCCAAGACATAAACCCTAAAGTTGGCCTGTGCATTTTTCATGGCACAAAGTTTCTTATCATGCACTCGATAATTGCTTTCAGCTGGTTGAAGCTGACGCGATTTTTAATAGACGATGCGCTCTGCGCCGTCTGTGTCATATTGCATCAGCGCACAGCCGTTGAAAGAGCGCTGGCGTGTGTTATGGTCAGCAATCGCTAGGATTGGCGATTGCATCAAGCTTTGCTTGATACCTTAAATGAACGCTGACAATCAGCGTTTGATGACCGCTTTACATTTTTTCAACAAAGAAGAAAGATGTACTGTCATTTCAGCGTCATTGCGTGAGTACATGGGCAAATACGCAGCTAAGCCAAAAAGCTTTCGAAGTCCCTTTTCCATCGACTGGCACAGTCCAGTCAGTGATGGTCATGATCTTTTCCGGATCAGGGCGAACACCATGTTTACCCACGATGCACCAAGAAGTGATATATCGTTTGCAGCAAATATGCACTTCTGGAGATTTGCATGCAACCTATGCGTGAGCATAAGAACGGTTCGGACGTGAGCTCGATGAGCTTAGCTTCCAAATATCCACTCATGGCTCTGAACAATATAAAAAAAAATTGGTGCAAATACCCGCACCGATCTCAACAGATCGGTTACACATCTGTTGAATGTTGCAGGGACATTACCAAGCCCCTGTGGCACAACTCGTTACTTCCAAAGCACTCCGCTTGGTATACTTACTGCTACTTTGTTCACGCATGGGTATCTGATAAAATCCACCCATCAGATCCATGGACGAAAAGAAGATACTTTTTGACATTCCCTCAATAATTACGTATTTTCTCGGTTGAGCCGGTACCGTTGCAGCGTTCGATATGTTGAGCGCGTGCACAATCTGTCACCCATATACGCGTGAAGCACTAGGAAGGTAGCGGATTGTGCACGCGCTCAATAAATTGAACGCTGCACCAATATTAGCTCAAACGCCGATAGCAGGAAAAGACATGGTATGTCAAAGAGTACCATCTTCTTGTCAATATATCTGATGGATGGATTCTATCATCCTTATGCGTGAAGAGGATATTCAATGCCCCTGCAACATCGAAGATGTGTAACCAATCTGTCAACAATAGTGTGGGATTTCGAACCGAGATATTTTGATGACGCCTTCGTTCATAAAAGCCACGAGTCAAAAGTCGGACGTTGAAGTGCATCGTTCCCACGTCCGAAAGGTTCGTGCATTTACGCGTGAGCATAAGTTGCATGCCAACTTCACGAAGTGTATACTCGCTGCAAGCGAAACACCACTTATTGAGTGCATGTCGGTAAATACGGTGCACGCCCTGATCCGTAAGCGATCAAGGCGATCACCGAGTAACCTGTGCCAGTCGATTTAAAGAAGCCTCGAAGGTTTCTCGGCTTGGCGGCCCGTACTTACATAAGCACTCCCGAAGTTGTGCCGAAATGACAGTACATCTTTCTTCTTCGTTAAAGAAATGTAAAGTTGTCATAGAGCGATGATTGTCAGCATTACTATGAGGGTGTCAAGCAAAGGTTGATGCAATTGCCTATCTTGGCGATTGCGGACCAAGGCAGATGATTTCATGCGGTCTGTGACGCAAGCTATTTTGCAATCGGCTGTGCGTTAATGTAATATGACACAGACGGTGCAAAGCGCGTCGTCTCCTATCAATCGCGTCATCTATAACCAGCTGAATGCAATTGCCCAGTGTATGACGAGGAGCGCATTGCCATGAAATATACACTGGATAAATTTAAGGTCAATCTCTTGAAAGATTGACCGATCAGTGTTTATACGAGCCATGCGGCCGTAAAAAGTTCACTCATCGCAAAAAAATGGCGAGATAGTTACCTTCCTTTCTTGAAGCATAAATTCTCCGTGGAATTAAAACCAGGACGACTAAACGTCGTCGCTGATCCCTTATTTGTGTCGGCACGTTTTTTTTGAGCCGGTGGTGGAAAAAATTAAAAGTGAGCATGAGCCTAACGCTGCAGCAATATGTGTTTTGACATGAACATTACTTGACGATAGAAGAGCCTATCAAGAAGGCAAGACTCTAAAAGCTTTGATGAATTTCCTTAGAAATCCATCACAACAATTCTTAAAAGGATGGTCATAATCGTATCGATTCTAAACAGATCAATACAAAACACGCAATGATTACTGTATTACACAGGTATTGCAGGCGACACATTTCATTTCGCATTCCCACCCATAATATTCTGCGTTTACACATCTTGTATCAGTACCAATATGTGGCTATCGTGGACATGAGAAATTTATCTCACGATAACCAAAATTTCTACTGACCACCCCAGTTTATATCCATTCGCAAGCTCTTACGTGCTTGCGAAGTTTGTCAAAGGTTGAAGCCCAGTGCTTGATTCTGTACTCCGTTAAAACCTCTGCCTGTTCCGACAGAATGTTGGCAGTCCGTATCTATGGACTTCGTCTTCGGATTTCCCAAAGACGATCACAAAAATAATATAATCCTTGTTTTTGTAGACAGATTCAGCAAGATGGGACATCTTGTTGCAGTACCAGAGTCGTTCACAGCTCCGGGCTGTGCGCGTGTCTTTATCGACAGGGTATTCAAATTCCACGGTCCACCCCGTGAATTGGTCTCGAATAGAGATCCACGACCGACAGTGGAGTTTTAGCAATCCGTGTTCCGAGAGATCGGAACACGGCTGACTATGTCAACTTCTGATCACCCAGAAACGGATGGTCAAACAGAACGCGTAAACCGCGTCCTCGAAAAGATACTTCGAGGTTACGTCCAATCGTATCCGAATTGGAGCAAGTTCTTACCGATGGTCGAATTCGCCATCAATAATTCGGTGCATGCGTCTACAACGCATACACCGTTCTTCGTGAATGGCTTACGCCATCCACGCATACCCACCCGATTAGAGGAATCCTCTAGTTTAAGGGGGTGGGGTGGACTCGCACGAGCAAAACTGTTTCTGGCTCATGCTCATCACGCGTCGAAGTTACCAACGACGCGAATAATGTCGATGTCGAAGCAATCGACATCAAAGATGAGAAATATCACATGGCAGTGCGCACAAAGCGCACTTAAAATAAAGAGTCAGCAGAAGAATTTCTACTGGCTCGAGAATCAGTAGTCCGTTTCGTACAGGATTCCATTGCTAATTCAGTGGATCGTCAGAAACGGAACGCAGACAAACATGGAAGAGCAAATGTTCTTTCATTTAGAATTAGTGATCTAGTACTACTGTCTACGGTAAACTTACCTAAGCATGTAGTCACTAATGTGGGTAGTAGTAAACTACTGCCCAAGTTCATTGGGCCTTTCGTGTACTGCATCGCAGAGGTAATGCGTATACAATAAATTTGCCACGTAGGATGCGAACGCATCCTAAGTCTTACGTTGGTAGGCACCGCCCGTACCATCAGTACGCGGTTTCTTCCGAGGACGGATCTGAACACCCTTTTCAAGAATCCCTACAAAATTCTTGTGGTCACAAACCAGATTCTCATGTTGAATCTGGAGATTCTCATGTCGGTTCAGAGTTTCCTCGAAACTGCGATGAGCGGACGACAGCTCATCACGAAGAGCGGACAACAGCTCATCACGAAGAGCGTGATATTTCCGTTCGTACTCCAACATGGAGTACGCACTCTTCGAACGGTCTTCCAACCGTTCGATATTGTGAGCCTGCACCGTCTGTTACAACGAGCGACGCTTGCCGCGCTAGTGATCAAGTCCCTCCTCCAATTCATGGAGGAAGTGATCGAGTTTGTCGGTTTTCGACTCTTGATCCCACACATGGGTCGGATCTAATTTTCCCTCCTCTGCCACAAGCATTGGTGGATGCCCACGGTGGTCAACGTTTCCTTGTGAAACGTATTCAAAATCACCGTGATGAAGGGGCAGTGTACGAGTTATCTTGTTCGCTGGCGTGGTTATCCACCTACACATGACAGCTGGGAGTCTCGTTCCTAGCTGGTTGCTGACGTTGGGGGCCTAGTCCGGCAGTATGACGAGACCCATCCGATGAAACAGAAGCTACACGCACCCCTGGCGCCTGTAAATCATTTGCAAAACGTCAATTGCATCGCGCATCTCGATAGAGATGCGAGCTCTCCCCTAGGATGAAGAACGGGAATAAACATCCCCTTTCACTCGTTTCGTGTTGCCAACAAGGATCACCCCACGTGAGGCATGGAAGTTCTGCCTCACGAGGCAACCGATGCAATTTATACCTTGCACTCATTTTATGGTTCGTTTCTCAAACTTTACGCGTATCGCGTTAAGTCTTTGAATCCAGGCTTCGCGTCCAATGTCTTTCACATTGCGAATGAACGCACTCCAGGCTTGCAACAAAGAGATTTTATCTCGTTTGTTGCTGCCACTCTTAAGATTAATAACGCTGCTATGTTCGCACCGGTTTTAGTTCGTTTCTCAAACTTAACGCGAATCGCGTTAAGTCTTTGAAACCAGGCTTCGCGCCCAATGTCTTTCACATTGCAAATGAATGCGCTTCAGGCTTGCATCAACGACATTTTATCTCGTTTGTTGTTGCCACTCTTAGGGTTAATAACGCTGATGTGTCTGTACGATCGATGCTTAAAAAAGCATCCAGATAAAAATCTTCCTCAGCGCGAAGTCCTTCGCGCTGGGATCACGGCCATGTCGCAATAAATAAGGGATATTTATTGTGAGGAGTTCTCTCTCGAGAAAAGCTATTGACGAGCCGTTGGGGCACAGGCCACGGCTTTTTCTCAGGGGCAAGACGAGACATGTTATTGTCTACGCTCCCCTGAACGGTACATACTGAAGCAGGGGTACCACAAGAACTTTTATTACGATGGCTTACGCCATCGTCATTACCACGCACATAAACATGTGCGGGTGACGGCACGGGAGACGGTGCTAGCGATAGGGAATCATCCTCATCGTCGGAACCGAACATGCTATAGCGAATGCAACTAGCACGTCTATCCGATTGAGCCCCCTCATTCGAATGCTCATAGTCAGCCGCCTGACGATGGTCAGGCGACTGTTCTGTTCACCCCAAGTCGGCCAGTTCGTCGAGATCACACTCATAGTCGACCTCCAAAGAGGTGTCGCATTCACGTGGTGACTCACCACGTGCATACGCAACATTTAAAGTTGCGGGAGAAGACGATGCTACGACAGACGGAACGATTGCCGCAAAAGACAATACTGCGTCACCCGCAGCTGCATGTACCGCAGCCGAAGGCGCCGCACTATTCGCACATCGCATGGACTTGTTAACAATGCGAAAAAAATGATGGCTCTGACCAATCAACATCGTATTTAATTAAGTGGTCTTTTGGTAACCACTCTATCCAATGACAGTCAGAGTGATTGTTGTTTAAGGGAGGATTGATGTATAGGGGTGCATCGTTACAAGAAATTATCACTTAATAATTTTTTATTAAAATATTATCTAAAAGGTAGATACTATTATTTTACATAGTAATATTTGAAAAGTTTATCCATTGGTAGATACAGACCATTATATCTACTTGCTCCGCGGTCCAGTCAGTGCTGGACGCGCGCAAAGAGAGAGACAGATAAGACTTTATTACATGTTTTGTGCTAGTAAATAATTAAGTTAGGATTAAGTAGATAGAACAGAAGAACTTAATTATATTAATACTGTTTTTAATTAACCCTTTTCAAAGCAAAAGTTTTAACGAGAGTTTCCTCTGCACGTACTAGTGTACGTGAAGTGACGTAAGGCGGCACCACTCGCACTGAGGCAGTGCAAGTGGACTTGTACTGAAGCAGTTCAAGTCGGCAGTGCCCCATTACATATATACTCTTGGGCACTAGTTGCCACTTGGTTCTACGAGCCCCTGAATGCCTTGAACTAAGTTGTCAAACTCATCATTTCTATAGAACCAAGAGACTCTGAGTCTAAAAGTCTTCCTTTGACTTTAGGAGCGTTCGATGGCAAACTTGCTTAATGGTCAAAGGGGAAGTCTGTAGCACTGATTTAAAAGGATTCTGTCAATATTATTATGCGACCTTTCTTCCTTTCTTGTCCACCCAAGCCGTTTCCTACAACCAAAGCTGACCGAAGCTTTCAATCCGACAGGCGCTAAGTCGTTGGCCGCATCTTCACCTATCTCATCATGTCTTTTCAGGCATTCCGTAACTAGTTGAAACGACTAGAATAATACCACTTCTAACACTAAGAAACTTAGGACAAGTTTCGTCACGGAAGCAGTAATCCGACTTCACGTGCGCACTTGTCAAAAAGTAATTAAGACTGAAGGAGGGTCATTACCTGGTCATAGCCTCGTACTTGAGCGCTTAGACCAGCAGGGCTGAGGTCCGAAATATCGAGACCTCAGGGACTATGCTACCCATTTGTTCGACAACTCTGAACTTAGGGGTAGCTTCAGAGTCCGCGTCAGTAGGGCAGCCCGCTCCTACTGCGCTCCTGCATTTCCCGCCCCTCAGTGGTCGATGCAGATCTCATGTGTTTCGCACGCTGGTTCTTGCCATCGCTCTTTTGGAAGCGAGTCCTCTTGCTGGGCATCTTTGCCCCGGCAGAGACCCTGGCATAGCAGCAAGCCATCATATGGCCGCGCTTGTCGCATTTATATCAGATAACGTCTGCATTGCCAAACTCCATGGGAGTGGCATCTGACTTCTCGGCCGACGGCTTATACCAAGCTGTCGCCGATGCACTGTTGTAGGATTGCTCTTCAACATGCGCAATTTGGATCGCCTATTCCATCGTCGACGGCACCATTATGAAAAGGGCCTGTCGCGATGGGCCATGCCACAGTCCGTTCATAAACGTGGGCACCTTAATGTGCTTCGGAATCGGACCCACGGTAATAGACGCCGACAGCGAGAGCATCTCTTGCACAAACTCTTGCAGAGATCGTTTCACCTGTCGTGCACCAAAGAAGCGCGCCTGAAGCAACACTTCGTTGTGTTCGGCGGCTGGTACATGTCGCGAATCTTTTTCTTGAAGACCGCCCATGCAGGGAACGCTTTTCTGTCCGCCATAAGCGCTGAGTAAGCCCACTCTGAGGCGTTACCGCGAAGATGCGACATGGCGTACGACACCATCCGACTGTCGTCCTCGATCAGCTGTGCGACACCGCATTGCTCCAAGGCTAAAAGCCAGTGGACAACCGTGTGCGCTGCAGTTCCATCGAACTTGGGCGGGTCCATCCGAATGGGCCTCGGCTGATGCGGCCGGGCAGAGAGCATCTCAACAGTCCTGTTGAGAGCCTCGCTCCGAGCCTGCTCATGCCTCAGCTCATCCTGAGTCTGAGTGACGGACTCCGCCGCAGCATGGCTCTGTGCCTCGGACGCGGCCCTCCGCTGTCCGAGCAC
>NC_090615.1:6881390-6908067 GCF_004359215.1 Bremia lactucae | reverse complement strand
AAGAGCGTGATATTTCCGTTCGTACTCCAACATGGAGTACGCACTCTTCGAACGGTCTTCCAACCGTTCGATATTGTGAGCCTGCACCGTCTGTTACAACGAGCGACGCTTGCCGCGCTAGTGATCAAGTCCCTCCTCCAATTCATGGAGGAAGTGATCGAGTTTGTCGGTTTTCGACTCTTGATCCCACACATGGGTCGGATCTAATTTTCCCTCCTCTGCCACAAGCATTGGTGGATGCCCACGGTGGTCAACGTTTCCTTGTGAAACGTATTCAAAATCACCGTGATGAAGGGGCAGTGTACGAGTTATCTTGTTCGCTGGCGTGGTTATCCACCTACACATGACAGCTGGGAGTCTCGTTCCTAGCTGGTTGCTGACGTTGGGGGCCTAGTCCGGCAGTATGACGAGACCCATCCGATGAAACAGAAGCTACACGCACCCCTGGCGCCTGTAAATCATTTGCAAAACGTCAATTGCATCGCGCATCTCGATAGAGATGCGAGCTCTCCCCTAGGATGAAGAACGGGAATAAACATCCCCTTTCACTCGTTTCGTGTTGCCAACAAGGATCACCCCACGTGAGGCATGGAAGTTCTGCCTCACGAGGCAACCGATGCAATTTATACCTTGCACTCATTTTATGGTTCGTTTCTCAAACTTTACGCGTATCGCGTTAAGTCTTTGAATCCAGGCTTCGCGTCCAATGTCTTTCACATTGCGAATGAACGCACTCCAGGCTTGCAACAAAGAGATTTTATCTCGTTTGTTGCTGCCACTCTTAAGATTAATAACGCTGCTATGTTCGCACCGGTTTTAGTTCGTTTCTCAAACTTAACGCGAATCGCGTTAAGTCTTTGAAACCAGGCTTCGCGCCCAATGTCTTTCACATTGCAAATGAATGCGCTTCAGGCTTGCATCAACGACATTTTATCTCGTTTGTTGTTGCCACTCTTAGGGTTAATAACGCTGATGTGTCTGTACGATCGATGCTTAAAAAAGCATCCAGATAAAAATCTTCCTCAGCGCGAAGTCCTTCGCGCTGGGATCACGGCCATGTCGCAATAAATAAGGGATATTTATTGTGAGGAGTTCTCTCTCGAGAAAAGCTATTGACGAGCCGTTGGGGCACAGGCCACGGCTTTTTCTCAGGGGCAAGACGAGACATGTTATTGTCTACGCTCCCCTGAACGGTACATACTGAAGCAGGGGTACCACAAGAACTTTTATTACGATGGCTTACGCCATCGTCATTACCACGCACATAAACATGTGCGGGTGACGGCACGGGAGACGGTGCTAGCGATAGGGAATCATCCTCATCGTCGGAACCGAACATGCTATAGCGAATGCAACTAGCACGTCTATCCGATTGAGCCCCCTCATTCGAATGCTCATAGTCAGCCGCCTGACGATGGTCAGGCGACTGTTCTGTTCACCCCAAGTCGGCCAGTTCGTCGAGATCACACTCATAGTCGACCTCCAAAGAGGTGTCGCATTCACGTGGTGACTCACCACGTGCATACGCAACATTTAAAGTTGCGGGAGAAGACGATGCTACGACAGACGGAACGATTGCCGCAAAAGACAATACTGCGTCACCCGCAGCTGCATGTACCGCAGCCGAAGGCGCCGCACTATTCGCACATCGCATGGACTTGTTAACAATGCGAAAAAAATGATGGCTCTGACCAATCAACATCGTATTTAATTAAGTGGTCTTTTGGTAACCACTCTATCCAATGACAGTCAGAGTGATTGTTGTTTAAGGGAGGATTGATGTATAGGGGTGCATCGTTACAAGAAATTATCACTTAATAATTTTTTATTAAAATATTATCTAAAAGGTAGATACTATTATTTTACATAGTAATATTTGAAAAGTTTATCCATTGGTAGATACAGACCATTATATCTACTTGCTCCGCGGTCCAGTCAGTGCTGGACGCGCGCAAAGAGAGAGACAGATAAGACTTTATTACATGTTTTGTGCTAGTAAATAATTAAGTTAGGATTAAGTAGATAGAACAGAAGAACTTAATTATATTAATACTGTTTTTAATTAACCCTTTTCAAAGCAAAAGTTTTAACGAGAGTTTCCTCTGCACGTACTAGTGTACGTGAAGTGACGTAAGGCGGCACCACTCGCACTGAGGCAGTGCAAGTGGACTTGTACTGAAGCAGTTCAAGTCGGCAGTGCCCCATTACATATATACTCTTGGGCACTAGTTGCCACTTGGTTCTACGAGCCCCTGAATGCCTTGAACTAAGTTGTCAAACTCATCATTTCTATAGAACCAAGAGACTCTGAGTCTAAAAGTCTTCCTTTGACTTTAGGAGCGTTCGATGGCAAACTTGCTTAATGGTCAAAGGGGAAGTCTGTAGCACTGATTTAAAAGGATTCTGTCAATATTATTATGCGACCTTTCTTCCTTTCTTGTCCACCCAAGCCGTTTCCTACAACCAAAGCTGACCGAAGCTTTCAATCCGACAGGCGCTAAGTCGTTGGCCGCATCTTCACCTATCTCATCATGTCTTTTCAGGCATTCCGTAACTAGTTGAAACGACTAGAATAATACCACTTCTAACACTAAGAAACTTAGGACAAGTTTCGTCACGGAAGCAGTAATCCGACTTCACGTGCGCACTTGTCAAAAAGTAATTAAGACTGAAGGAGGGTCATTACCTGGTCATAGCCTCGTACTTGAGCGCTTAGACCAGCAGGGCTGAGGTCCGAAATATCGAGACCTCAGGGACTATGCTACCCATTTGTTCGACAACTCTGAACTTAGGGGTAGCTTCAGAGTCCGCGTCAGTAGGGCAGCCCGCTCCTACTGCGCTCCTGCATTTCCCGACCCCTCAGTGGTCGATGCAGATCTCATGTGTTTCGCACGCTGGTTCTTGCCATCGCTCTTTTGGAAGCGAGTCCTCTTGCTGGGCATCTTTGCCCCGGCAGAGACCCTGGCATAGCAGCAAGCCATCATATGGCCGCGCTTGTCGCATTTATATCAGATAACGTCTGCATTGCCAAACTCCATGGGAGTGGCATCTGACTTCTCGGCCGACGGCTTATACCAAGCTGTCGCCGATGCACTGTTGTAGGATTGCTCTTCAACATGCGCAATTTGGATCGCCTATTCCATCGTCGACGGCACCATTATGAAAAGGGCCTGTCGCGATGGGCCATGCCACAGTCCGTTCATAAACGTGGGCACCTTAATGTGCTTCGGAATCGGACCCACGGTAATAGACGCCGACAGCGAGAGCATCTCTTGCACAAACTCTTGCAGAGATCGTTTCACCTGTCGTGCACCAAAGAAGCGCGCCTGAAGCAACACTTCGTTGTGTTCGGCGGCTGGTACATGTCGCGAATCTTTTTCTTGAAGACCGCCCATGCAGGGAACGCTTTTCTGTCCGCCATAAGCGCTGAGTAAGCCCACTCTGAGGCGTTACCGCGAAGATGCGACATGGCGTACGACACCATCCGACTGTCGTCCTCGATCAGCTGTGCGACACCGCATTGCTCCAAGGCTAAAAGCCAGTGGACAACCGTGTGCGCTGCAGTTCCATCGAACTTGGGCGGGTCCATCCGAATGGCCCCGGCTGATCGGCTGGGCAGAGAGCATCTCATCAGTCCTGTTGGGAGCCTCGCTCCGAGCCTGCTCATGCCTCAGCTCATCCTGAGTCTGAGTGATGGACTCCGCCGCAGCATGGCTCTGTGCCTCGGACGCGGCCCTCCGCTGTCCGAGCACGAATGCCTCAAACTGCTTCAACTGAGCAACATGTTGCTTAGGAGGTCTACCCAGGAGCCTGGCCAGGGCTTGTTTACCAAGTCCCTGTGCCATATGCCCTGTTATCTCCCGATTATGTTCGGAGAGGTGGGGGAAATATGCCCAATCGATGTTGAGGCTCCTCCACACGTACACACGCAGAGATGCGGGTCGTGGGAAGGATTTGAAGTGCTACCAATTGTAGGCGGGCACGTCGTAATGCGGCCACGCTCTACTTATACACACACCCTGGCAACAGCGAGGAAACGGTTAAACCAGCTTCTCTTGCGTGCAGCGAGGTAGTTGCGGTGGGCGCGTTAGCGCCTCACCCAACGCACTAAGTACTCTAGTAATCCGGCTCCTCGTGCGCACTTACTAAGTTGAAAGTTGTTTTCAGGCTGATTTATTTTTAATCGCATTAAATATAAATACCTATTTTACCAATCAACAATGTCATCCCTGTAGATAACACTAATATGTATTGGGAGCGTATGCATAAGGGTTGGTCGCAAATGTGAACCACAACCGAGTGGTCGGTCTAATTATTTTATTTAAGCAATTGACCATCTCCTTAAGTAGATTAATTGTGCTTAACGGGGACTGTGAAACATTAGGGCAACTTCAGCCCGTTATATTTAAAAAATATTTTCACTGTATGAGTCATTTCACTGCATTCAAAATCAACATTTACTCCTTTAGAGTCGTCTTTTGATCGCCCTTTTGGCCTTTGGAATACCCCACCCCCTAAATTACATCAAAGAATCGTTGTAGCCACACACCCTAAGTATACACATGATGATCATGACCATACTTTTTAATAACCATTATGATGTACAAAATTTCTGAAAGTTTTTCAGCCACTACAAAAAGCCACGAGTCGTTTCCTGTCGCTGACGTGGGCTGTGCCATACCGGTTGCTGGGATGGAATGGTTCCTGAAATATTTCGGCTGCTAGGCGTAGATTGATGCCATTTGCAATACTACGATCGATCCGCTGCTCCTTGATCGCGACCATACCGAGTTACTGTAGGACTTCTGCTAGCTTTTATTCTGATGATGCACAGTCCTGCTTTAACACTCCGATTCTGCTGCATCCATAACGATGTAAGGCACGCAGAGCACGCAACCACCATATCCTCGTCCAGGCCCTACGGACTTCGTCAGCTGAATCCGGGAACAGGTGCTCGGTATCTACCCGCAGCTTCGCAGGTAGCTCAGGCGGCGATCGCGATACCGCTGCCTGTTTATACTGGAGCACTTGCGAAGGGGAGACTTTTGATCTAGTCCACTGATTATAATGCACGCCCAACACTTGCGCGTACCTTCGCGGTCCCAAACGATATGCAAGAGTCCTGCGAGCTTCCCGGTGTAGGCCAAATGAATTTTGCAAGTCGAATATGTCTCTCTTCCCGGATGGTAAAAATTCAATGATGGATTGTTATTCTGTGGCACATCCAGACTTGATATTCCGTGAAAGTATGTTGTTGTGCCCAAAGCTATGCCGATGACATCCGGAAGATCCCAGTGTTGTAGCCTAGTGATAATAACATTTAGCGCCGGATTTAGGCGTCGCTTTACCCGATGAAATGCTTGACATTGCAGAGCTACGTCTGCGCGCATGTTGTTGGTAGAGGGATTGAGTATCCAAGGATTACCATATAGCTTCGAATGCGCGGCAAATAGAAGTGCTATGTTTTGTGTCCGCTGTTGTATGATCCCAGCTCCTGTTGAACGGTTGTTGGAGCACCTCCCAATCTACCGATGGTCCAATGGACTCCGTTGTCGGCTTGATGTAGCACAACCTAAGCCGAATGATCGAAATATGCCCGATGGTGCCCGTGCGCGACACCTGGACTGACAGATGTCCCGATATAGCTGTTGAGCCGTCCCGGTCCTTCCCGAAGCGTTACTGAGCCGGTATTTGCAGTTGGTATGTTGCTTTGCTACTTGAAGATATGGACTAGCTACTAGGATGGCAGTCGCCCATCTTCCCAGCCTTGGGAGAGTATGATCTGAAAGCTGTCCTGTAAGCGGGATCCGGATGCTGTAGTCCAGCGTTGACACCCGCCGAATGCGTAAGTCCGCCTGAAAACCAGGCAGGTTTTGAGCAGGGAGTAGGTTGTTGTGGACAACACATCGCCTTTGGTATCCACGATCCACAAATTTTGATGCCACCGATAAGTCGCCCAAAATTTCTTTTTGCTCCTACATGTGTGCGCGTGTTTGGATGTCTTCTGCATATTGGAGGAGTACTTCTTGCTTCGATCTGTAGCGACGAGGTGTGCCACGAGCCGGGGAAGAACGCCTTTGCTGTGCTATTTGACGGCCGTTCAGCTCTCTTGCTCCGGCGCTATCCACGTGCGAACTTTCGCGCTGATGGTCAAAGGTGACGCGTTCCCGTTGCTGATTCTTTCAGGCTTGATTTTGCCGGTGATAGATTCCAATTAGCCGAGTCTTTGAGGCTCTAGGTTCTTATTGCGACGTCTATAGAGACGAGACATCCCCTCTCCCGCCGCTTCGGGGCGTGTACAGCAGACATGCTAATTATCTACATGAGAGTAGTGTAATGGGTGTGACTGCCTCTTAGCACATCAGTAACCGTGTTTTGTTTGGCGATATTAAATGTGTTGTTTTCAACAGGAGAGAAAAGGCTAAGACCGCCTGAACTTGATTGGCAACTCATAAAAAGAGCGAAAAAAGGGCAGCAAAATCGAGCACGAGGGAGAAGTTGAGCTGGAGATGAGCGACAAGGGTCTAAAGTGCGCTCTTGAGCATGCATCTAAGTTTGTATTTGGAGGTCAAGCGAAGGATGAATTTATTATACTTTACTTTTACCAGCTTTTGCGGAAGTGCATGCTTTTTTTTCGTCTGAGTCTCTTTTTTGTACCCATCATAAAAGCGCAAGCAAGCCACACTTTCGTTATGTTTCATTTTTGTCGGCTTTCGTTCGAATTTTCTTATACCGCAAAGCATTCAAGTTTAGCAGGTCAGCCAATGCGTGAAGACCATAGTTTTGTATGTTCCTTTCAATGGTAAATTGATGCCACGATGTCCACAGTATTCTTTGTCTATGTAAAGGATGCTTCTTCAGCTCCTTTATACAGTATCCATTCAATCATTTATCCAATGTTTACCTCAAGAATTGACTAAGGCACTTGCTACCTAGGTAGCAAGTGTCTTTGTCAAGGCAGCAAGTGTCTTTGTCAATTTTTGATGTAACATTGGATGAATGATCGAATGAATACTGTATAAAGGAGCTGAACAAGCATCCTATATATAGACAAGGAATACTATGGACATTGTGGCATCAAGCTACAATTGGAACATAGTATGTATTAGCCACTATTAGTTGAACATACTATGAATTAGCCAATCACAGGAAACATAATGTGTATTGGCAATTCGGCATTTCGGATTGAAACCTCAAATAAGAATCTTTACAGAAGTTGTGGATATAACACCTTCTGCGATTTTAAAAATATAATTTTTTAATCAAAAATTGTCAGATTAATAATTTAAGAAGAAGCGGTTCATGTAAACTAAAATATATAATATGTTTAAAAGATTCCGGGGATATCAACCTTTAGTAGGGGGATATCAATATCCATCAAGTAGTTCCTATCTAATTACAAAAAAATGCAGACAGGGAGGGGCTGTGGCAATACTAAAAGGGCGACGTATAGCTGATCAGAATGCATAAAAATATAAATGCCTCCCTTGAGGGCAACAGTTATCACCATCAGAAGCCCAAATAGATTCATGAAATTATAAATTTTCACTACACCATACCGCACCGCTTGTGTGTACTGCGACGTGTCAACAAATCCAAGTCGGTTTTGCTGGAAGCCTTAAAAAACAATCAAATAGAGCAACAAGTAGAAGATTGCCGGCATTAAAAATGAATTGCCGCATTTAGAAGATAATACATGTATAAAAGTGAGAAGGCCAGCTTGCGCAAGCACGAGTGGTTACTTTCAGAGTAGATACGATTCTGATTCGAGATACTGAAAAGCTTGGCACAAAAAGCGCCGTTGAGCCAGCGCTTGCGCTGTGAAACCAACGCAATAAGGTCTTGTGGTTTATCAGTCGAGCCACAGCATCCTTCCATATTCCGAAGTCCACTTGCGGTATTTCCTTGCCACAAGTTCGAATATTAAACTTCTGTCCTCTGTAAGGTACATGTTCGTAACGAATGACCCGGAGACGCCCAGTTCGGCACAAATCGTCTTAAAGTACGCTTCCAGTGGAGATCGACGAATGGTTTCGAATCAGTAGACCGAGAAAGCACTAGGAAGTACAATGATGAAGCCAAAACAGCTTCCATTGATTTTTCAAGGATATTGACAATCTTGTACTCAAAATTCTGAGCAGAAATGATCCGATTGCCTAAGCTCTCAAGGGGTTTCTCTATTGCGATTAGTCGGCAGGCTCTTCCAATCTGATGGTCGCGCCCAAATGCTGCGAACAGTTGATAAATTGCTGACTTGTTGAGCATAATGTGTAACAGGGCATCCTTTTTTGCGAAAACTGTTAACAGTATTAGACAACCTACACTGATTACAGTGAAGGTGGCGTGGCTCGGTCACTCCACGTACACGACGTGCAGAGGAAGATTACAGGTAGCTAAGTAGTCGAAGCTACCAAAGATTAGTTATAAGGCTTAACAATAGAAACTGTATTAATATATTAAGGTCCTGCGTAAAGACCTTATATCTACGATTGACTTTACAATATTAATTACCAAACTATGTATGGCGCCTACTTCTCACCGCACAATCGTGTTATCTAACGATTTGCGGTGTTGATTGAAACTGTAACCAACCTATCAATAAAACTAAAGTCTTTTTTCGTCAAAATTACCAAATTTGGTAATATTGGAACTTTTAAGTCAAAAATACTTCTTTGTTTTTTTCTCTCATAGAAATACTTTTTATTTTATCTCTTATACGTAATAATATTTATGTAACGGGACGCACCGTTACATCACTTCCCTTAACCAACAGTTAAAATAGTGAGTGATGTGGAGTGACAAAGAAATATTGGTATGTCTTCCCTGTTATTGGTTTTTAATAAAAAAGTGATTTTGTCGCATTGTTCTTTTTTGTTCAGCAATCATTTCGTTTGCGCATAGCTTTCAACAAGTCTGTGCGCGTAGCCCGTGAGGTCGCATAGCTGGCAGCTGCACGGAACAGTGCAGTTGTTGCTAATGCATATATTTTAGAGGACGCTAATGCGTCTAATGTGGGTAATAAATGACCTCCTACTCCCATTGGATATGTCTGGAATATGTCATATGTTAATGCCATTGCAGGTGACGGTGACTAGTCACCGTCACCTAACAAGTTATCTGCTACACCAATTGTAGATGACTGGTCTAGGTAACCGTCATCGCTCGACTAAGTGGCTACTGTGAAGGCTACCGGATCACCCGGGGCTGAGTCCATTAAACATTTGTCTTTTACTGTGACAACTCCAAATAGATGGTGACGAGGTTGTTCAACTCGTTGAACCTCTTTTTGGTGGAAAGTCATCTGATTATGACTCCATAGAGGACGATCACTCTGGCGACGTTAGAATATGCGTCACCAGGAGCGAAGTGATCGTGAAGGGAAGAATGCTGGTGGTGGTGCTAGTTTGCTCGCCAGGAAAGGAGTGATTCTAAGGATCGCTCCGAGAGCCATGGTACCGTAAACATTTACATGAGTTAACAGGAGAGGTACCGTGATACGTTGCAGTTCACTCCCGAAAACAAGCCTTGGTTGCCCTCTAAAAGTAGCCTAACTCGTTGGTCTGGTATGACCAGAGATCGATATTCCGTTGTTCGAATCATCCAGGCTTCACAAGCCTGGTGAGGGTGAAACGAAATTCTTCATCGATGCCCTTTTCCGGCATCGGTGGTACACTTGTAAGCGGGTAAAACATGTCAAACGTTTGTTTCAAGCTTGGACAGCAATTGTACAGAATGTGTAATGCATATGCCGTGAGGTCTGGCTTGACATACTGGATGCTTTTAGTGAACGGATCGAAAAACCGGACCGTAATTGGTGCACGCTACAAGCTGCACTGTTTGCTAGAGAGGCAGGAATAACTTGTTTCTCGTAGGGGATCTCATGTCCATGCTGTTATAAGGGTGCAGGTCATGCCCCTAAGGAAGCATACTCCCTTAAAGATCCTCGTTGGAGGATGCTCATTTCTTGTGACATGCGCGAAAGGATTGAGAATGTCCAGCTCTTTTACGAGCGCGAAAAGCGCTCGTTCTCTGATGGACCCTTTGTGGAATAGGATGGGTCTCGTCGTACTATCGCACGAGACCCGGAACGTCCATCATTAGTTGGGAACGAGGTTGTTAACTATTATGAGAGGATGGATACCATCGCCAACGAACGAGATACCTCGTTTGAACCCCCTTTTCATCACGGTGGCTCGAGAAGCATTCAACAAGTAATCGCTTCTCACCACTCGAACAGAATCCGTCAATGGATTGAAGGGGGAGGAAAAATCGGGTCCGCCTCGTTCGACGAGCCCGAATTAACATCGTGATTTGGATCGCGACCCTTCACTTTTTGAGGGAGGACATTGATCACGAGCGATCCCGTCGCTGCGAGTTAGCGGTGACGGTCGATAATGTTTCTTGCGACCAGCTGAAAACTGTGTCCAAGTTGTGAGTGATCTTGCGAACGAAAGGACACATCAGTCCGTTCGAAACGAGCTTGTGAAAGCTCGTCAAATGATCTCTTCCTGAGAGAAAAACGTGGATCGTCTGTTTCCTGAGAACAAGACTCTGTCCCAAGACTGTCATTCTTAAGCTCGGGACTATCAGGCTTTGGCAGAAACCTTAGACCCTTCCGGTGTGATTCGGAATCGGAAGAAGCCTCGTACTGATGGTAACGGCGGAGACGCCCAACATAAATTGTAGGATGCGTATGCATCCAAGAGAAAACTCGATCGTGTACGCATTGTATTGGCGGTGCAGTACATGGATACCGATGATATAGTTAACGGTACTTTATAAATGCCCAAATTCGTCTCTACATGTTTTGGTAGATTACCGTAGGCAGTTGGACTAGATCGTTTACATGAAATGAAGGATCCCTTTTTTGTCAGAGTTCTGTTTCTGACGGTCCACCGCATCAGCGATGAAATCCTGTACGAAACGGACCACAGCTTTTAGCCAACAGAAAGTCACCCGCTGACTTGGTTTTATTTTGTTTTCAGTGCGACCGGTTCGCACTGGGAAGATTTCAATCTCCTCTTCGGCAAGAGTCTCCCTAATATCATTTTTTCAAGGCTGAGTCTTTTAAAGCATCGATACTATTGTCACTAATGGCATTATTGAAATTACTGAATTGTCCACTTCAATTTTGATTAAATCAACATTGGTATCCTTCGCATTGACAGTGGGGTCAATCCGTGATGATCAAGAGCTAGAAAGTTATTTGCTTGAGCGGGTCTCTCCCCTCTTGAATAAGAGTCACTTATAAACAAGGCGGGTATACGTGGATGGCGTAAGTCGTTCACGAAAAAGTCATGTATGAAGAAGCATGCAGATGGCAAGTTCTACCATCGGCAAAACCACGCTACAAGTCGTAAAGAGTGGACGTATCCGCAAGCTATCTGTTCGAGGATATGATTTGCACGTTCTGTCTGACCATCTGCTTGTAAATGACAGAAAATGACATTTTTGCTATGTTTCAAGTGATTCAAACACAGAGATGCCAAAATTCCGCCGTGAATATAGGGTCTTGATCTGAGACCAGTTCACGCGATAAGCTATAGAGTCGAAATATCGTATCAATAAAATAACGAGCACATCTTTTGGCTCCGGGACAGCAGCAAGATGCTACATCTTGCTGAAATGATCAACAAACACAAGAATGCAATTATTCTTGTATCGCCTTCGGAAAATCCGAAGATGGAGTCTATAGATTCGGACTGCCAACACTCTGCAGAAACAGGCAGATGTTGTAACGGAGCACGCGATGAAGCACTGAACTTCACTCGTTGAAAAACACGTAAGCAAGTACGTATTTGCGGACGAACTCATACTGGCGTGGTCAGTAAAAGTCGCGACTCATCGTGAGATAAGTCTTCTCACGTCCACGATGCCCACTTATTAGTGCATCGTGGCACTCCTACATAATGCGTAAACGCAAAACATTATGAATAAGGAAGACGACACGTGGATTGTCGGCAGCAATGGCTGTATAGTACAGTAACCCGCGTGTTGTGTATCGATCTGTTGAGGATCGATACAATATCGACAATCCCGTAAACGATTGTTGGGGTGGATTTCAAAAGTTGTCCATCAACCCTTTAAGAGCCTTATCTTCTTGATATGCTCTTCTAACGTCGTCAAGTAATGCTGACGACGGAACACTTATTGTTGCAACAGTGGCTTTATGCTCACTGTTGATTGTTGCAGCAGTGGCCTTATGCTCAGTATTGATTTCCACAGCCGGCTCAAAATTGATCAGGCGCGAAAGCGCATCAGCGACGACGCTAAGTCGTCCTGATTAGACTCCACGGAGAAGTTATACTCCGCGAAGAAAGACAACCATCTCGCCATTCTTTTTATAAGGTGTGGGCTGTTTACGGCCGTACGCAAAGACGCATGTTCCTCATATACAATGAATGGTCTGTCTCCCAAGACATAAACCCTAAAGTTGGCCTGTGCATTTTTCATGGCACAAAGTTTCTTATCATGCACTCGATAATTGCTTTCAGCTGGTTGAAGCTGACGCGATTTTTAATAGACGATGCGCTCTGCGCCGTCTGTGTCATATTGCATCAGCGCACAGCCGTTGAAAGAGCGCTGGCGTGTGTTATGGTCAGCAATCGCTAGGATTGGCGATTGCATCAAGCTTTGCTTGATACCTTAAATGAACGCTGACAATCAGCGTTTGATGACCGCTTTACATTTTTTCAACAAAGAAGAAAGATGTACTGTCATTTCAGCGTCATTGCGTGAGTACATGGGCAAATACGCAGCTAAGCCAAAAAGCTTTCGAAGTCCCTTTAAATCGGCTGGCATAGGCCAATCTTGACCTGTTTTAAATACGGGCGTAAAACCGTGTTTACCCACGTTGCACCCAAGACGTGGTATTTCGCGTGCGGCGAATACACACTTCTTGGGATTTGCATACAACTTGTACTTACGCATAAGTGTAAGAACCGTACGGATTTGGATACGATGTACGTCAATGTCAACGTCCGACTTTAAGTCTATGGCTCAGCTATGAACGAAGACGTCATCAAAGTAGCTCGGTGCAAGATCCCGCACTGATCTTAACAGATTAGTTACGCATCTGTTGAATGTTGCAGGGGGCATTACCCCTGTAACATAAATAGCCATTTCCATAGCATTTCGCTTAGTGTACTTACTGCTGTGTGCGGATATCCTGTTCACGTGATAGAATCCACCCATCAGATCCATTGACTATAGAATGGTACTCTTTGACATACCATCAATGATCACGTCTTTTCTTAGTATCGGCGTTTAAGCCGGTAATGTTGCAGCTTTCAATTGTTGACCGCATGCACAATCCGCCACCCTCCTGTTGCTTTACAAACACAGAAGGTGAGAAAGCTATGTGGGGATGTTTACTACTTAAACGGTCTGCTGCTACGCGATCGGCAAAGACTTGTTGATCGCTAATACTTGTTCACGGCAATGGCCACTGCTTCATGACAGTATTTCGAACCTGGAATCAATTCGATTTCGTGTCACGTGCCTTTATCGATAGGCAACTCGCACGGTACGGACTTAGGGAATACATCGTTGAATTTGATCAAATCTTTATGTAAAGGATTTGTCTGTAAAGACTCTACGTAAAACGTTCAATCCGAGTCTTCTCATCGAGGACACTTTCGTCTATCGACGAGCTGCTGAGAACCCGTTTGTTCTCAGGAAATACTACTGCCGACAGAATATCGGCCACGTAGTTGTGATCTGTGACAAGTACGCAGATCTGCTTGACTTTGCCACTGCGCAGACGCGCAAAAACCGTTTCGGTTAATCGTTGGCAATTGAGTTATCTACGAAGCTGACTTCGGAGGCTCTATCATGTCAAGTGTATAAGCGCCTACACTTGATCCGTTGTTTACTAAGACATTTAACGTCTCAGTTATCTCTTTAAAACTTAATTCTGAAGGTATCTGGGAACCCCTTTGACACAGGTTTAAATCCTAGAGGACTCACTGTGGATGCGCGACCACAGCTAGAGGCAATTAGGTAGGATAGTCCCCGAAACCTGTGTCGGGGACTACCCCGAAACCTGTGTCGGGGACTATCCTACCTAATTGCCTCTAGCTGTGGTCGCGCATCCACAGTGAGTCCTCTAGGATCGACTCTTCAGTCGATCTAGGACTTTTGCCTCCAATACACAGGCGTTTTAAATTCTCTTGGCAGTTGCTTTTCAAGCAAGCATCCTTGTTTCGTACCACTTATCTTATTTGAGTGTTTGAACTTTGACGCTGCCTGTGCTTGGGCACACTGTCGGGATCTTACTCCACTTTATGATGGGTATTCACACTGAGATCTTGTGGATTCGTGTAAACGACCGAACCATAAGTGAGGCCATCGCAATCTCTCGTAGGACACCCACACGCTTGTGGGCGCTCCAAGGCGTTCATCGGTACACCGCTGTTGAACGAGAGACAGGCATCGTCACGGCTTGATGCTGCCAATTTAAACATGGCTTTTATTTTCTGAGCCATTTTAATCAAAGGATGACATCAAATCAAGTAGGATACAACCATCATCCTGCTGTTTACTCTTTAACGTGTACTAAATACTAACTACACGTTTATTTACTGTTACAGATGTGCATGTTGCTAGGCGAACTGTCAACCTTGTTATAGGTATACTGCACTCAACGAACTTAAGCCTGCAATTTTATAGCAGTTATCGTCGATCGACGCCCCAAAATCGACTAGAGACTTAAGTGGCAATTTATTTGCTACTTTATTATCAAGGTGATGAGGTTAACCTCATCACCTGGGGCAGTTACAGACAATGTTTGTGTGTGAAAGCAACTTTTGTCAAAACGCCTGCAAGTTCTTTAGCCGTTGATGGATCAGTAGGGCGCTCAGCACCTACTGACCCCGACCATTTTTTGACGAACCGCCTCGCCGTTGCGATATCGCAACAGTGCCGAATCCGCGTCCTCCGCTGTTCCTAGCGGGAGGTCATGATCGTTTCGCTCAGTGTTTCTAGGCACTGCCCATGGGGCACTACACATATAGACAACGGTTACATTTTTGCAATCGTTTGTAATTTGATTTGCGTGGTTTCTCGCTTTTCTCATACGAAAGGTCCATAGATTCCGAACCTCGTTTTCTTGTCGTCTCGAAGGACGATAAGCTTTTGAGTGGACGAAATCCTGTTATAAAACTGAAGTCCTCCTGCTCTGCTGTAGCGAGCGCTTGGTCGAGCAGCTCTAGATCAAGCCGGAACAGGTGTGTCTTGACAGGACCGTTTACAAGAACTTTAATAAACACAGTCACCTGTGTTTGTTCATCAATCGAATGACTCACGATACAACTGACCAGGTATCGTGTATGCTGGGCATAAGATTGTGGGTCGCGCTTGCCCTGCTTTAAAATCTAGGAGCTCGACTCAAGCCCTAGATTCGGAACATGGCGGCCATATCTTTGCATGGGTCGGGTATTCAAGATTTCATACGACTCAAAAACCAATAAATCGCGAAGCTTGAGCTGAAAGGCCAAGAATTGGCACGTCCGGCTAAGTTGAATATGCTAAATTTCACTTTTGTCGCATCATCATTGATGCGACGAGCTTTAATGTCGTCGTGTAATTCGACGAACCATCTTGAAAATGAGTCGCCTTCGACTGCCTTAAACCTAAATATTTCTATCTTAAAGCATTCTGGTCGATGTGGAAGCGCCGGCCCGTTACAGCATGTAAATGCTGCTGTCTCAACGGTTTAAACTATTGAGTACCCTGTTTTCTCAATACCTCCGCGTGTTGATACCCTAGCTGGTGAAGCAAGGCTACTTTCTCTTAAGTTTCGTCGAGTTCATGTTGTATGAACTCGGCTATGGCCGCATGTTGTTCATCTGTGTTCAGAGTGAACAGTTTAGCGCCAACGGGTGACCCACCTATGACCGAACTCATTTGTGCGCTCTCCTTTTTAGGGTCACTCAAATGAGTAAACCTTTCATGCATGGCGCGATAGCTACTTGAGCTTGAAAGCTACCTCATTCTTCACCCAACATGTCCATGTTGGATGTAACGTGCATGGACCGTTGAACGGACTACGAAGTGCTACCAGGTGCAACGGTGCACCCTTTGCTAGTACTATAGCAGTACTAGACAACCTGCACTGATTACAGAGAAGGTGAGGTTGATCGGTTACTTCACGAACACGACGTGCGGAGGAAGATTACAGTTGACTTAGTAGTCGTAGCTACCAAAGGTTAGTTCTAAGGCTTTGGAATAGGAGACAGCAAACTGCATAAATATATTAAGGTCCTACGCAATGATCTTCTATCTACTACTAACTTTATTATGTTAATAACAAACTATGCATGGCTCCTACTTGCGCGCCGCAAAATTGTCATGAGACACGATTTTAAATCAATTAATCAATATAACCAATGTCTTATTGCGTCAAAATACCAAATATGGTAATATTGGAACTATTAGGTACAAAGTTTATAATTTTAAGAAACTGTACTTCTTTGTCAATTTCCTCTCATATGAAATTGTATTTATTATTTCTTTTATAGAAAATAAGATTTATGTAACCGGACACCCCGTTTCATAGTACCAACATCCATCAGTGCTGTGAACTTCGGCTGAATCTGTTCCGCAAACGCATTGACGAACTAGTGGTGCGAGTCAAGTATACTGCCCTTACGATCCTTCAAAGCAAGTATCGCTTGGATAGGGGTAACTTATTTTGACTTTCGTAGATAGCGGCAGCGTGTGCATAAAAGTAAAAGTGGCACTGGGGCGGGGGGGGGCACCAATGCCGGCACTATTGATCGTTGGCAAGTCCTCGTTCTACGGTCCAATGGGTTTAAGATCTCATCGTGTATTTGCTGACGACCGTCAGCCACGATGCACACTAAAACGTTTTGCCAAGCGTCTTCGCCTGTACAGAATTTCATAGCGGGGTGTCCGTTATATAACAATTATATCCGATAAGAGGAATAACAGATATTATTTTTCATAAAAGGAAATAAACAAAATTATTGCCTTTATTGATTAGTTACTTAATATTTCGAATAATTCCAAATTTGGTGATATTGGCGCAATCAAACATTCGTTCTATTGATTGGTAGATTTAAGTTTGGATCAACCCCGCCAATCGTCACACGACACAATTGTGTGGTGCGCAAGTAGGCGTCATAAACAGTTAGCTCTTTAAATATTTGAGCTAGTAGAAGATAGAAGTTCTTACGTAGGAACTTAATATATTAATACTGTTTTAATGTCTCCTATTCTAAAGCCTTAGAACTAACCTTTGGTAGCTACGACTACTTAATTACCTGTATTCTTCCTCTGCACGTCGTGTTCGTGAAGTAACCGATCCACCCCACCTTCACTGTAATCAGTGTAGGTTGTCTAGTACTGTTAAAGTACTAGTAAAGGGTGCACCGTTACACCTGGTAGCACTTGGTAGTCCGTTCAACGGTTTATGCACGTTACATCCAACATGGACATGTTGGGTGAAGAATGAGGGAGCTTTCAAGCTCAAGAAGCTATCGCGCAATGCATGAAAGGTTAACTCATTTGAGTGACCTTGAAAGGAGAGCGCACAAATGAGTTCGGTCATAGGCGGGCCAGTCGTTGGCGCCATACTGTTAACTCCGAACACAGATGAACTTAGCCGGACGTGACAATTGGGCCTCACAACTCAAGCTTCGCGATTTATTGGTTTTTGAGTCGTATGAGGTCTTGAACACCCGACTCAGGCAAAGATTTGAGCCACCACGTGCCGAATCTGGGGCTCGAGTCAAAGGCCTGTCAGCTTGCCCATTATCTTCGATAATGTAGTGTTTCGCGTCCTACAATATGCTTTGGCCCCATCTTTCAATCAAAGCAAGCTATTAAACGGTAGGTATTACCTTTCGGAGATGTCGATGACAGTATTAATGTTTTGTATGTTATTGTAGATCTACACGGGCTACGCGCATGCACGGGTACCTTTACAGGTAATATGGTTATTTCTTGTTCTCATAAATTCATGAATATCGAAGAAAGCAGTTCATAATTTGCTGTGAAAGACTTCGACGCAATCGAAGATATCACAACAAAACCCAGCAATATCAACATCAACAGAGTGCCATTGCGCAAAATCTTGCCACTCACAAGATCGATATGAGGCGGAAGTTCCGAGTAACCAACACATCATCAAACAGATTCTTGAAGAAGTTGGCCAAGGTGTGTATCACGCTATACAAGACCCAATTTTTTTATTGGTACGGTCAAGGGAACGGCCGACATCGACATCCACACGACGAAATCGCTTGTTATTTGAGGTTGCGGCACCTGCTCTTGCTGTATTCGATGCGACACTCATGATGATGACACAGACACTGTAACAGCGTGTATCGCTACATGATATTAATACTTGAGGTTGTTAATTAATATATTATCTAAAAGGTAGAGAATATTTGGAAAATATTACTTTATATAGTAATGCTCGGATTTCTTATCCATAGATAGGTATAAGCCGTTATATATATTTATACCGCAGACTAATCAGCTGTAAACGTTAACAAAGAGAGAGAGAGTCAGATAAGATTTCAATTGCATGTTTAGTATTAGTTTATAATCAAGTAAGCATTAACAGATAGAAAAAAGAAAAAAAAACATAACTATATTAGTACAGTTTCATTTAACCCTCTTTAAGGTAATTGTCTTAAAGAGAAGTCTTCCTCTGCACGTACTAGTGTACGTGAAGTGACGTAAGGCACCACTCGCAACTGAAGCAGTACAAGTCGCAGTGCGCCGATACACCTGGTAGCACTTTGTAGTCCGTCCAAGGACCACATTTCCTTCATCTAACATCGACATCTCAGATGATAGTGAGAATACGCATCACGTTTTGCGTGAAAGCAACTCCTTTCTAAGTGACATAAAAAGGAGTGCGGTCGAACGAATGAGTTCGACCGTAGGGAACGATGCCATCTTGGCCATGCTGTCCGGTTTGGACAAAGATGCCCTCCATTCAGCCATCGCCAAGTTCATACAAGATGAACTTGACGAGGTGTAGGAGAAGGTAGCCTTGCTGAATCAGCAAGGCTCTCAACAGGCAGAACTGTTGAGGTTACAACAGGTACATACCCCTATACCTGGATGACGCATACACGTCGTCCCGAAACCTTTAACGATTAACATCTCTAAGTATAGGGGAGTCGAAGAAGACTCCCTCTTGAGATGGTTTGTCGAGCTGGACGATGCCATAATGTTGAAGATTGATGTGTTCATCGAAAGTGTTGCGCTTTATGCATATGCGTGTATAAGAAAAATATGACAAGGGATCGTATGACAAGAATAATACGGAGAATTTGTATGTGGAGTTTATCGTGTGTTGTGGCTCAGTTGGGTAAGGCATGGCGGTGCATCCCACAGGTCACCGTTTCGATACCCGGCAAAGACAAAACGTAAAACCTTCGGGAACTGGTGTTTGGGATTTACCAGCACTGTACGGCCAAACAAGGACGTCCTTTATTTTATGGTAATCCAGATATGTGGGAAAGGGGGCGCAGCGAACGATAGGAAAGAATTAACGGTAGGATAAAGTTAACGGTAGGATTGAGATATACTCAAAATATAAATTACTTTCCGGTTTGCAATCTCGACCGTAAGCCCATCTTCAAGCTCATAGCGTTATGCAATATAACAGGTTATGAGCCCAAGCAACAACTCCAGCTTCAAGATTGAGCCTTTTAACGGCTCAAACGACGTGCTTTGGAGCTACAAGATGAAGATGTACCTCATGTTCAAAGGGTTGTGGGAGCTGTCTCCGGTGTAGACGCTCCGAATGCAGTAAAGGAGCAGCAAGCGCACGCCGCGATCGCGCTGAATCTGAGTGACGCGCAATTGATGCACATTATCGACGCGACGACGGCGAGAGAGGCGGGAGGAAGGCTGGCGAAGTTTTATCGCACACAAGACATGGTGAATCGACTTTGGCTTAAAATAGAAGCTTGCGTCGTTTAAGGATACAGCTTCAAGCATCAGTGGTCACATGACAGAGCTTGAAGACCTAGTCATGAAGATGATTAGCGTTAACTGCGGGCCAAGTGAAGAGGACGTATGTGCAGTGATGCTGAGGAATCTGCCTGCAAGCTACGAGAACTTAATGCAGGCGTTTCGCATGTCGGTGTCATATTTTAATTTCACCGACCTCGTGAGAAAGTTGATTGCTGATGAAGTGCGGCACAAGGACACGGCACGGGTGGAAGAAGCAACGGCCCTTTACACAAGTAAGAGAAACGGCAAACAGCACCCCAAGAAGCAGCAAGAACGGCGTACTAAGAAACCTTCAGGAGCGTGTTTTAACTGTGGCAAGGTCGGCCACCATGCTAGGGATTGCCGTTCAAGTCGTGAACCAAAAGAAACTCGAGAAGGAGGACACGACCACTTTAACGTCGCATTTAATGCTAGCGAAGAGTCCGTCAGCGACTGCTGATTATGGACAGTGGCGCAGCTGCAAACATGTGCAAGGACCGAAAAGCTTTTGTGGAGTATGAGGAAGTGTGCCAGGCGCGCAGTATATCAAGCGCGAAGAGTAATGTGAAGCTCAAGGTCACCGGTCACGGAACGGTGAAGCTGCGCGTTTGGACCGGTCATGCTTGGATCGACGCTCGCCTCGAGAACACTCTCCATATCGAAGGTCTGTCAAAGAATTCATTCTCGCTTACGGCTGCATCAGCGCGAAAAATGACAGTAGAGATCACGCGCAACGAGTGCGTTGTGAAGCGGGGCGGGGCACAAGTTGTCACTGGAAGGAAGCAGGGCTTCCTGATGTACCTCAACGTTGAGGCTGGTGCGGAATGTCACGTAGCCGCATATGAGAGCGAGCTATGGCACAGAAGACTGAGTCACGCATCGTACGGGACGATTAGTGGTATGATCAAGAATGGAAGGATCAAAGGCGTGGAAATGAAGACCGACGTCGTGTGTGACGTATGCGCAACGTCCAAGCAAGTGCGCAAGTCATTCAAGGCAAGCGAGGAAGACAAGGGACTCAGGAAGAGTGCGCGTTTTGACGGTATCGTGTGCTCCAATATGCTTCGACCAATCACTTCAGCTTCAAGATCCGGCTTTAAGTACGTTGTGAGCTTCATCATGATGAAGAGCCGGTACGTGACGGTTTATCCGTTGCGAAAGAAGAGTGAAGTCATGAGCGCGTTCACAAGATTTAACCGGGAGATCAAGATAGTGTCTGGGACTAAGATCAAGGTCAGTCGAAGTGACAACGGTGGCGAGTACCGAAACGCAGCAATGGACAGTTTCTGCAAAGAGAAATTCATCAAGCAAGAGTACACAGTTCCATACAATCCTGAGCAGAACGGCATGGCAGAGCGCATGAATCGTACTCTGGTAGAGATGACGCGCTGCATGCTGAAGGACAGCGGTCTCGACAAGTCTTACTGGTGCGAAGCTTGAATGACAGCAGCAGACATTCTGAACGTGGTTCCAAACTCGTCGAACAAGCAGTCAAGTCCGTCCGAGATGTTGTTTAAGCGAAAGCCGCGCATCGATCACATGCGCGTGTTTGGTTCGCAATGCTACGCGCATGTTACACAGGAGAAACGAAAGAAGCTGGACGATTCGGGCGTGAAATGTTAATTTCTTGGCTATGCAAAGGATCGCAAGGCGTACCGACTACTTAACGCGGATGACGGCTCTATCATAATTTCAAAAAGCGTGACATTTGCTGAGCATTCCAGTTCGAAGGCAATAAAAAGGGAAGACGAGCGAATTATCGACATCATTGAAGATGAAGAGAATTTAGAGACGTCGACACTTGACGACAACGGTTTGGAGGCTCCAGCAAATGATGAAAGGCTTCGGACTCCGCCACTTCGAGCTTGCCTTGATCCGATTCGTAATAGCCAAAACGAGTCCAGTTTTTAAGGTCAGGTTCTCACTCGAGCATCAAGCACGTCTGGAAGAGACGGCGAAGAAGAGGGGATGATGCGACCAATTCGTAAGAAACGCGGTGTAGTGCGCTACGAACAAGAGTCTCCCAACCTTCGCCGCGGCCACTTTAATTTGGACGACTTCGAGGGAGAAGACAATTCGTTCTATTGTTTTACCGCAGACGACAATGGAGAACAAGCTTCAAACTACGAAGAAGTATTAAAGAGTTAGAACAAGAAGCAGTGGCTGAAAAATATACGGATCATGCTTCGTTTCGCACGGCCGTAAACAGCCCACACCTCTCGCAAAGAATGGCGAGGTGGCTATCCTTCTTCGCGGAGTATAATTTCTTCGTGGAATATAAACCAGGACGACTTAATGTCGTCGCTGATGCGTTATCACACCGACCCGATTTCGAGTCGGCAGTGCACTCCAACATTGAGAATATCCATACTGTTGCAACACCCACTACGAGTGTTCCGTCATCAACCTTGGTTGATGACATAAAGAAAGCCCACAAAGAAGGTAAGGACCTTCTATATTTAATGGATCACCTAATGAATCCATCCAATAAATTTTATAAAAATTTATTGAATTTATATCGATCGTCATCCGATCGATACACAACACGCAACGGCCTTTTGTATTACACAGCCGTTGCCGGCGACACTCCACGTGTCGTCCTCCCAACTCACAATAATTCGCGCTTGCGCATCATGTATGAGTGTCACGATGCACCAACAAATGGGCATCGTGGACGTGAAAAGACTTACCCCACCGCTAGTCGGGACTTTTGCTGGCCCCGCCAGTATCCGTTCGTGCGCAAGAACATTCGTGCTTTCGAGGTATGTCAACGGGTGAAGCCTAGCCCTTCATCCCGTGCACCTTTTCAACCTCTACCACTTCCGGCAGAGTGTTGGCAGTCCGTATCTATGGACTTCGTCTTCGGATTTTCCAAAGACGATCACAAAACAATGGAATCCTTGTTTTTGGAGACGGATTCAGCAAGATGGTACATCTTGCTGCAGTACCAGAGGAGATCACGGCTCCGGGCTGTGCCCGTGTCTTTATCGACACGGTATTCAAACTCCACGGTCTACCCCGTGAATTGGTCTCGGATAGAGATTCTCGGTTCTCGGCGGAGTTCTGGCAATACTGTTCCGATCTCTCGGAACACGGCTGACTATGTCAATATTCGATCACCCAGAAACGGATGGTCAAACAGAACGCGTAAATCGCGTCCTCGAAAAGATACTTCGAGGTTACGTCCAATCGTATCCGAATTGGAGCGAGTTCTTACCGATGGTCGAATGCGCCATCAATAATTCGGTGCATGTGTCTACAACGCATACACCGTTCTTCGTGAATGGCTTACGCCATCCTAGCATGCCCACCCAATTAAAGGGATCCATCAGTTTAAGGAAGGGTGGACTCGCACGAACAAAACCACTTCTGGCTCACCACGCGTCGAAGTTAACAACGACGCGACTGATGTCGATGTCGAAGATATCGACATCGAAGACGAGAATGATATTATGGCAGTACGCACAAAGCGTTCTGAAAAAGACAAAACAAATGAGTCAGCAGAAGAATTTCAGCTAACTCGAGAATGAATAATCCGTTTCGTTCAGGATTCCATTGCCATGCAGTGGACCGACAGAAACGGAATGCAGACAAACGTGGAAGAGCAAATGTTTATTCATTTAATAGTAATGATAGTGTTACTATCTACGGTAAGCTTACCTAAGCGATTGGTCACTATTGTGTGTAGCAGTAAGCTACTACCCAAGTTCATTTGGCCTTTCCGTGTACTGCATCGCAGAGGCAATGCGCACACAATAGAATTGCCACGTAGGATGCGAACGCACCCTATGTTTTACGTTGGTCGGCTCCACCAGTACCATCAGTACGCTGCTTCTTCCGAGGACAGATTTGATCACCCTTTTCAAGAATCCCAAAAGATTCTTGCGATCGCGAACCAGATTCTCATGTTGAACCTGAAGTTTTTCATGCCGGTTCCGAATATCCTCGAAATTGCGATGAGCTGACGACAGCCCATCGCGAACGCATGATATTTTCGTTCGTACTCCAACATGGAGTACGCAATCTTCGAACGGTCTTCCAACCGCTCGATTTGATGAGCCTGCACCGTCTGCTCCAATGAGCGACCCTTGCCGCGCTCGTGGTCAAGTCCCTCCTCCAAATCATGAAGAAAGTGATCGATTTTGTCGATTCTCGACATTAGATCCGACACACGATTCGGATCTAATTTTCCCTCCTCCACCACAACCATTGGTGGATTTCCGCGGTGGCCAACGATTCCTTGTGGAACGTATTCAAAACCACCGTGATGTGAAGGGGCAGCGAATGAGTTATCTGGTTAACTAGCGCGGTTATTCACCTTCGCATGACAGATGGGGGCCTCGTTCCCAGCTGGTTATTGACGTTGAGGGCCTCGTCTGTTAGTATAACGAGACTCATCAGATGGATTAGAGGGTCCATTGAAAAACGCGCGCCCCTGGCGCGTGTAAATCTATTGCAAAAAACGTCAATCGCATCGGCATCTCAATAGAGATGCGAGCCCTTCCCCAGGGGGAAGAAAGGGAGTATTCATCTCCTTTCACTCGTTTCGTATTGTCGACACAACATGGACACGGGTCGCCCTACGTGAGGCATGGAAGTCCTGCCTCACGAGACGACCGGTGCAATTTTAAACCTTGCACCGGTTGGATTCGTTTCTCAAACTTAACGCGAATTGCGTTAGGACTTTGAAGCCGCATCCAATGTCTTTGACATTGGAAAAAAACGCGCTTCAGGCTTGCATTAACGAGATTTTATCTCGCTTGTTGTTGCCACTATACCATCGATGCTTAAGAAAACCATCGAGGTAAAAATCTTCCTTAGCGCAAAAGTTCTTCGCGCTGGGATCCAGGCCATGTAGCTTTGCCGCAATAAATAAAGGATATTAATTGTGAGGAGTTGTCTCTCCAGACAAGTTACTGACTAGCCGTTCGGGTAAAGCCACGGCTTTTTCTCAGGGTAAGACGAGACATTTTATTGTATGTACTCGGACACGGACCATGCGTCATTACGCACGGCCCTAAACAGTCCACACCTCTCGCAAAGAATGGCGAGGTGGCTATCCTTCTTTACGGAGAATAATTTCTTCGTAGAATATAAACTAGAACGACTTAATGTCGTCGCTAATGCGTTATCACGCTGACCCGATTTCGAGCCGGCTGTGCACTCGAGCAGTGAAAATAATCCCACTGTTGCAACACTCATTACAAGTGTTCCATCATCACCTCTGTTTGATGACATAAAAAAGCCTACACAGAAGATAAAGACCTTCTCCATTTAATCGATCATCTCATGAATTCATTTAATAAATCTTTTAAAGATTTACCGGCTTTATACCGATTGTCGTCCGATCGATACACAACCCGCAACGACTTACTGTACTACATAGCCGTTGCCAACGACATTCCACGTGTTGTCGTCCCTACTCACAATGATTTGCGCTAGCGCATCATGTATGAGTGTCACGATGCACCAACAAGTGGGCATCGTGGACATGAAAAAACTTGTCTCACAGTAAGTCGCGACTTTTACTGGTCCCGTTAGTATCACTTCGTGCGCAGGTACTTTCGTGCTTGCGAGGTATGTCGACGGATGAAGCCTAGCCCTTCATCTTTTGCACCTTTCAAAACTTTCCCACTTCCGGCAGAATGTTGGCAGTCCATATCTATGGACTTCGTCTTCGGATTTCATGAAGCCGTCACAAAAATAATGGAATCCTTGTTTTTGTAAACAGATATAGCAAGATGGTACATCTTGTTGCAGTACCAGAACTGATCCTGGCTCCGGGTTGTGCCCGTTCTTTATCGACACGATATTCAAACTGCACTGTTTACCCGTGAACTGGTCTCGGATAGAGATTTACGGTTCACGACGGAGTTTTAACAATCCGTGATCCGATCTTGCGGAACTCGGCTGACTATGTCAACTTCTAATCATTCAGAGACGGATGTCCAGACGCAACTCGCAAATCGCGACCTTGAAGAGATACTTCGAGGTTACGTCCAATCGTGTCCGAAAATTGGAGCGAGTTTTTACCGATGGTCGAATTCGCCATCAATAATTAGGTGCATGCGTCTACAAAGCATACACCGTTCTTCGTGAATGGCTTACGCCATCCACGCATACCCACCCATTTAGAAGGATCCTCTAGTTTAAGAGGGCTCGCACGAGAAAACCATTTCTGGCTCATGCTCATCACGCTTCGAAGTTACCAACAACGCGAGTGATGTCGAAGCAATCGACATCGAAGATGAGAAAGATCTCATAGCAGTGCGCTTTGTGCGCACTGGAAAAGATAAAACAAATGAGTCAGCAGAAAAATTTCTGATGGCTCGAGAATCAGTAATCCGTTTCGTTCAGGATTCCATTGCTAACGCAGTGGACCGACAGAAACGGAATGCGGACAAACATGGAAGAGCAAATGTTCATTCATTTAATATTAATGATCTAGTGCTACTCTCTACGGTAAACTTACCTAAGCGATTAGTCACTAATGTGGGTAGCAGTAAACTACTACCCAAGTTCATTGGGCCTTTCCGTGTACTGCATCGAAGAGGCAATGCGTACACAATAGAATTGCCACGTAGGATGCGAACGCATCCTACATTTTACGTTGGTCGGCTCCGCTCGAACCATCAGTACGCGGCTTCTTCCGAGGACGGATTTGACCACCCTTTTCAAGAATCCCCAAAAGATTCTTGTG
>NC_090615.1:6830428-6881290 GCF_004359215.1 Bremia lactucae | reverse complement strand
AATACTAAACATGCAATTGAATTGTTATCTTATCTGTCTCTCTCTTTTGTTTACATCTACAGCTGATTAGTCTGCGGAATAAATAAATATTATGGTCTATATCTATTTATGGATAAGAATTCTGAACATTACTATTTAAAGTAATATCCTCCAAATATTATCTACCTTTTAGATAATATGTTAATTAACAATTCTTAAGTGTTAATTTCATGTAACGATACACCCCGTTACAAACAAGGATTGCGTCGCTCATTATAATATAGAGCAAGATTAGGTCGCGCGGGAAAGGGAAGCTTTAAATAAATAAATATTATATTTACTTACAATAGATTGAAATTACGCTAAATATTTGCAGACTGGGGTGCTGTTAATGAACTACTGGGGTGCTGATAAACGACCCCTTACTTTTTTTCATATAATAATTGACCTTCAGTAGCTAAGATTTTTAGCTACTTAAAATCTTCCTCTGTACGTCGTGTAAGTGAAGTATTCAGAGGCACCTCACCTTCACCGTTATCAGTGCAGGTTGCTTGGTTCTGTTTTCAGTACTATCGAAAGGTGGCCGATTGCATTTACAATATTGGATGTTTCATAAACATATGTTAGTTTAATTCGCGGTGCAGCAAGACAGACCCTCGAACTTAATTGCGAATACCTAAATATGAATTCATCAGTTGTGACATGGGTTTAATCGGCACACGCTAAAAAGATCGAGGTGTGTTGCGTATCCGCCTTTTTTTAAAAAGGCTTTTCAACTTTTAAATTTCAGCCTCAACCTTCCCTACCCCTTCGTGCAGAGCCACCTCCGATATTAGCGAATGGTCAATCCCGAGATTTAAAGGATCGTGGCCACAGATTTGGACGCGCCCATCTCGTCCGTTAAGATGAAAAGTCGCGCGATGCAGTCCACCCGCCGACAACTCTTGGTTGAGCAGACGTGATCGTAACCCTTCCCGCGACTCGTGTTGTGGCGACTTTCAGTCACTACCACTCTGGAAAGTATTTGCAATTCGTTCGAATAGTTTGCCGTTGGCAAGCTTCAGTAAAAGACATGACGCGCGTGACGACGGTTGCAGCAGCGCTTAATGAAGCTGAACCACAATATGACCAAACGGCAAAATATGCCGATAGCGTTTTGCTTCATCTGATTCGGCATGTTGCCCTGTATCTGTTTGTGTTGCTTTCAAACACGACGAAACTGGCGGTTACCGAAGCCTTGGGCGCTTTGGACGCTGCAACGTCCGATGTGGCCGACGAACCGATCAAAAATCTTCAGCATCGGCTGCATGTCGCATTATTTGCGTGGGTTGATCGCGAGATTGATAGCAACCATTTCGACGGTCTTTTGCTGGAACAAAGAGCGTTCGTAGTTATCAATCGACTCCTTCGGCAAACGCGAGCAAATACTTTTGCCACATGCCGCGTCCTTTCGGGGCTATTGCGCTGGTATATAACGAAATTACAGATGCCACTGGTGCAATATGAACAAAATAGTATGTTGTCGTCAACACTTGAATACTTGCTCACAAAGGAGGAGAACGCACCTATAAATGGTTCTGTGTCGCTACAAATTTTGTATCCGCTTCTGAATGCTGTGGATTTGATCAGTATCGAACAGCGCGAGTGTCTTGATGCCCTTGTCAACTTATTGAGATGGCTCAAACTGCATGACCAATCGCAAGAGGTACGGTGTGCAATTTTTTTTGATTTGCCAATTTGACTTAAGCTTGTACTCGTAAATTTAGGTGTTGGCAACTTTTATTTACAATTATCACGCTAAACTGATTGGACCATTAGCATTCCGCGAAAGTCCGGGATTGGATCATGATAATCGAAATCTTGAGTTTTGCAATGAGCTTGGCGTTTGCTTTGTGCAAATGCTACTGCAACACTCCGACCACATTTTTCGTCGAGACCTTCAGGTTTGCTCTTATCTAGCTAGGAGACGAGCTTAGGAAGGCTAACTGGCGTCTTGTGGTTGATTTTTTGTAGGTTGTAGACATCATTCCGTCTCTTTCGTACAGCGATACTGAAGACGATGACGCGTCGTGTGAAAACAATAATGCTCCATTTTCGCTTGCCTTGGACGACAGGAACCATTTGAAAGGGACTAAAACGACTACTTCGAACATTTCTTGTCCGAACGCAAGCGACTGTACGGAACGTAATCAGAAGATGGAACTAGCACCAATGGCATGGGTACATTCTGAATTGAAGTACAAGCAAGCTTTAATTCGCTGGAAGAACGACTTTTGTGTGAAGTATTGTTCTGTCGCTGCAGCTGGTCTTGCTGGTATTCTTTTTGCGGTCGTATCGACCCGTCAATTATACTAAGCTGGAAGACTTAACCTGATGTGAACTAGTTGGCATTATACGCAGCCATAAGATGAAAATATTATTGCTACTTCAACTTTTTAAATTTTATCCAGAATGTCAACAATGCTTTGATCATTTATGGACTTGATGTATTAATTCAACTTTTACCTTTAAAACCTAGGAGCCAGCAAAATATTGTACTAAATTTAAGTGCTTCTCTTGACGCTCTAACTTACAAACGATAAGCCCCACGAGCGAGCTTCCACAGGCCTTCAAGCACGGGCATAGCAGCAGCATATGCGAATCCGACACACTGCTCTGGATAATCACACGCAACACCGACACCCGTGACTACAGTGAGGACAAGTGACACAATCGGGAACACGACGTACAGCAAGATACGTCGCTGCTTCGCAGCATGGACAATCGAGTCTTTGTCCTCTCTTTGAAAATTTTGATCATCCTTGCAGCGGTCTTCGTAGCGATTAAACAGGTGTAATATTCCCAAATTAAACGCGTAAATCACTAGCAGCAACGGAAGGCGAAGAAGCATGTTTAACCACTCGTTCCGAACAAAGTACAACGCAATTGCACCAAACATAGGAAGCATCACAGCCACCAAATTCAATTGTGATAATAAAAAGAAAACGACGCCCAGCACAGCAAGCACTCCCAGAATCTTAATCCCATAAGCAACTTCACAACCAAAAACCTGAAACGATGCTGGGGCCCACCAAGACACCATCCACCAATGATGCTCTTCATCGGGTTGGCACAATGGCTTCACAAGTGCCACTTCCCGTACGTTCTCAAAGAATACAATTGCCATGATGACAAGCACCACGAGCACGTCCGCTTTGGTTATTTTCCACACAAACGACGCTCGATCTTGCGCATCTTGGGCGCGTGCATCCTTCCATTCCTCCATTTGTCGCCGCAATCTCGCTTCTTCTTCACGCTGGCGCTGGGCCTCGCGCGTTCGATCAATTTTTTCAGCCATAATTCGCTTTTTATTGACAAATTTCTGCACTATGCGATCCCGCTTTTCCTGCGCTTTTACACGATCCCGGTTGCGACGTTCATTCATCTTCATCACATCACGTTTGCGAAGCTGATCAAACATTGTGCGAAGACTATTGACCAAAAGCATCATATTTGAGCGATTCGCCAGAATTTCACCCGCTTTCAAAATAGCGTCTTCGCGCTTGGCTCCAAGCGCAACAAAATTCGTTGCCAACGTCTGTACACTATCAAGGCCTTTGCCTTCGTTACTGACAACCGCAGCACAAAAGCTGTCGCGACGGGCATCTTCTAGCAGGAATTGAGCATTTTCCACCTCTTCTATAAAAGTCATTTCCATTACCTCGGCTTGGTCCACCCAGCGCTCCAATCGCCGCATGGACCCAGTTGTCACACCACTGTTCGCAGCAGAATTAACGCCGAGCTGATTTGTCCGCTGGATGGCTTGATTGCTACGTGAGTTATCGGCATTTTCAAGCAGCAGCAACTGCTCGTGCTCGGGTTCGTGAGCTGACTGAAAACACTCAATTGCTCTGTGCAACTCCGCCTGAATTTTATGCTGCTCGGATTTTTCATCAAACGCCTTAAGCAGGAAAGAAAACTCATCCTTCTCTTTGATTCCACCTCCTAAATGCCCCACACTCCCACTTATAGACATGCTGCCACTCCAACACCTGTTAAATGCATCCATCTCATTAATTGTGGCCTTTCCCATTGCTCCATTTTGGTGAGGTGTACCAGAGGTCTGACGTAGTGACGCAAGCAGTGAAATAAATACAGGTTTCGAAAGGGGTTCACTGGAATTGATTTTTTCCATAATAAGCTCGGATATTTGCTCGGCAATTTGCTGGACGCGGGCATTGGCGATGTGCAAGCTCTGAAGGCTATTATCTTGTACTCGAAGCCACAATTCAGCATCTGCATAGCGCTTCCATCGCGACGGGACTTCGAGCTGCATCATCTCTACCGCTATCTGCTCCCCTCGACATGTAATTTCCTCGACAGCGGTATTGATTTCAGCAAATGTCATCTCTTTTCTGGTACTTGGATGCAGTGGAAGCTTTTCTAATTTCATTGCCAATTCCAAAAATGTTACGGATTCAAGCTGTTGCATTAAGTTCCTGGCATCCAAATAGACCTGCAAATGTCGGAGCCTCACACACGCGATTTGTTTGATCCGAAGCGAAAGTATTTTTTCTGAAAATTTACCCAGATGCTGCTCTATTACGATTGGGTCATCTTCAAAGAAAAGCTGATTGAGTGTCCGTTTTTCCCGAAGGAGTCGCCATAAGAACCAGCTAACGTTCCACAGTAAAACACCACAAAGTCCAAACACCGTCACCACGGCGACCACCACCGCCAATACGGCAGCCTGTTCCTGACTGTTAAGTTCGGTCTTGTCTTCACTCCACCACCACATGGCCCTACGATAGGATACGTATTGCTTTAATACCGCGTCATTATCTTTATTGTTAGCATCATCTGATTCCAAGTCCTCGATTATCTCGTTTAAATCCACTACTGCTGGTAGTCGCTCCGTCTGTTGTTTCATCTTATGCTCCTTCGTTTCCACCGTTTTCTTGAATGGCTTGTCCGTTGTTTCCCATGTCACAACGTGGACATCAACATCAGGCCATGGAACGAAATCGGATCCTTGAATGTCGTAAGCCTCAACAGCGACCTGTTGCTTTTCCCCTGGTCTGTCCGTAAAGGAATAATCTTCCACTCGGACCTCCACACGTCTGTATGCTAGTAAATGCGGCACTTCAGTAATGGATAAAAACATCATTATAAAAGTTACGTACGATGTGATGGCTCCGCGACGGCACGGCGTGCGTCGCTGGCGCAGAGCAGGAGGAACGTGACGAGCAAGAGCTGCCGTATGCGGTTAATAGTGGCATTACTTAATCCAAAGCGTATTCGAAATTGCAATGGCTTCTGCATCATGTGGCTTGCAGGCCCTAAGGCGAAGTGCCCAATGCGCGCGCGGGTGCCTGATTCCATTGGGCGGTTTCTCAGAACCGTCCTGCCCTTAGAACTTGCCCATTTGTGTAGATTTTAGAATAGCCACTGAAATGAGGTAGTTGAGTAGTGACGTCAAGGACAGATGATGCTGTAGGCCTAATTGTCAGTATCAGGAGCATCAATGGACGCGAGCTTATTTTACAATGATTTATTACTGTTTCACCAACTGGCTATCTCCTAGAAATATTATGCCGCTTCTGCGCGGTGTAGCTATTCTCGTACGCTACCGGTATAGACGGTAAGGTTATAAGGCTATGAGTCTTAAGTTCTAGCTCTGCGCCACGCTCGACTGCGCCACTTGATCCATGCATTGCATTTCCGAGCGACTTGAACATATCGGCAGTAAATCCTTGTGGCAGCTGTCTTGTCAGCTCTTGCAACTCTAGTAAAACCTCCTTTGTCGAGTCTTTACTACTTGAAAGCTGGCGTACATGTCGTCCATCGACATTTTCTTGTTGCAGCTGCCACGTTTTTTTGGGGGTTTGCTGCCGAATGATCGTCGCCTGAATTCGTACAAACGAGGCATAAACGTCCTGCAATCGCGTCCACGCTGCTGGCAGACCCGAATCAATATCGTCTTCATACCTTCCACCTTGATTTATATCAGTCAAATATTCCTCGAATTTTTCTGATTTAAGTCTGCCCTCTATTGCCTGAATTTTGCGCAATGTAGCTAGAATCGCCGGTAGAGTCACGCGTGTACCCTTTTTCTGCTGCAGAGCACCCAACGCCACTACCATTTGCTGCATTTCTTCCCTCGTACGATCTTTCATTTCGCGCTTTAATTTTTCAATCACGAGCAAGAAGTGCAGATGGCAAAAGCGAACGATCGCCATCTTTTTCTTTAATAGCACCACGTTCCTATTATTATTATTTTTTACCTTCAGCGCATAATACCATCGCAATGGCACTCCCACCAGCTTCCACAACAATTGCAGCACACAGAGTACTAGGCGCATGAAGCACATCGCAATGACCGCTAGCGCTAAAACGTCCTGACTGCAAAATTCATCCGATACGACATCTTTCCACCAAGATACTCCACTTTTGGCAATTTCTACGTCGTTCTCAATAGCTAGTTGTATCCAGGCGCCATATCAATATCGACTGGTCGTAATGATTACAGCCCCTCCCTCCCTACCTTGCATGAAGGTGAAAATGTCAGCAGTTCTTACGTCCTTCGTCACTATTTCGATAAAAGTTCGCTCCTGGGTGCCATCTACAGCCATAAAGCATATGAGAGCAATACACAGCATAGCTAGCAGGACGGAGAAAAAAAGTCGACAACGACGACGATTAATCCACAATCTTTTGCAGACCTTGAAAATAGTAGTCTTGCTCTTGTATTTCCATGCGCGTATTGGCACCTAGCAATGGTGTTGACATCAATACAGAAGACAGAGTAACACAGAACATTGTCACTGATTAAAACGACTGAAAATACAGAGAAAACAACGCTGTGGACACCTTTAATAGGCGTGCTGGCGGAAACAAGCTCGCGGCGCATCTGGCCGTTAAGAAGCACCATTAAGTACAGAGCACGACGCACTGTTAGCCTCGTCAACGTCGGACAGAGGTGCAATGGATGGCGGAGACTACGGAACGTCATAACGCCGATGTTATCAGATGAGCAAAGAATGTTTTTCATAGTCAAGTTAAATTACTGTGATTGAAACAGATGAAATACTGAGCATTGAGCAGTCATAATGTAAGCTTAAAAATGTAAGCGAATATTATATATATGTCAGGTGTATTTAATAGCGAATGCGAATTTTATCATGCCCCCTAAGTATTACTTGAAGTTCTTGGGCTAGTAATGGGTAAATGCAAGTGCCGCGATGTGATGTGCAGTTTAGCAGCTGGCAAGTGTTGCTGTGCAAAGACCATGATCGATCAGTCACATGCAGGGACAAAGTAAAACTGTAAATTTTTGAGGAGCAGATTATTTTACATTTTAAGATTAGTAAATATCGCTCGTCTCTGCTTGTCTTCAACGAATTTTGCATCTAGATTTAATTGTTTAGAAATGTCACTTAATCACAATTTAAATCTACGTACAACATCATCTTTGACTTTAGAAGATACCAGTAGCTGCTACTATTTCATTGAGGGCCGCATCGATACACGTGAATTGATTATTATTTTTTAGCTCTGCTATATTTAACATGGCTTAAACACTCAAGTGTTTCGATTCATTGCAATTAAGGCGATATTTGGCGCAGACGAGAATAATCATCCAGCCACCGGCATGACTTCAATTTGTGGATGGTTTTGAGCAGGATCATCTTCACCATCGCAATTGTCGAAAAACCTGCAAAATAGACCTTACAGGTTCCAAAAATCTATCTTTTTCTCGAAGTTGACACTGGTATTGTAGATTTGGTCAACAACTTGGAAAAAATGAGAGGCTTCTTGGTTGCGGCAACGAAATTTATGAGAGATGATATCTGCACTGATGCGCACCAAACTTTACTTAAAAAGCTTCGTTTAAAAAAAATTAAATCGAACGTCGCTGACGTTTTGCGCAATCATTCCTGATGATTAATCTCCAACACCGTTAAGACGTTCAGATTGTCCAACTCCGTCACGAGCAGTAGCTTCTCAAATTTCGACGAAACTGACATTAACACTATCAATTGCCAGCCAGACATGTCACCACCAGAAATGGCGCACGGAACATAAGGGTTTCACCAGCCCAGATCAAAAGCAGCAGTTTTAGCTTACCCTATCGGAGTGAATGGGTTTCATCTGCGGCAGAATTGATCGTAGAAAGACTTTTGTACACAAAAGTGTATTGCATCACTAACTTTTTGAAGGCATAAATTTTCGCGCGACAACCAATCGATTGCCGCTTCACGTAGTTATTATGCTCTAAATTTTAAGCATTGGTGTCGCAATGTGAGCTGCTTACAAGGAATGCTGCAATCATTTGAATCTTTTTAAGCAGAAGACATTAAAAGGTTGAGTTAAATCTGAAACCTCGCATCTAAGATTGCGTAATGGTGCATTTGCCTTGCTTCATCTGCGGCACTGCTTATGACTGGTCAAATATACTCAAAATGTCGTTTGTTATATCACCAAGTGTCGCAGCATCCAGTATGACCTTTCGATAGTCGCAATTCGCGCATATAACCGTACTGTCGTAAGAGTGTCAATCAATGTTTTACAAAGCTGCAAACGGTTGCAAATAAGCGTTATTCCTCCACGGCAAAACGGTGCTACATTTCAGCGCCTCAGTATCGCATCTCATCATAAGTCGTCACCGGCAATTTGTGAGTTGTGAAGTCGCCACGGGAGCAGCCCGGCCGTTATTTTATAATTTTCCAATTTTTAAACGAATCTAATAACGTCATTTAAAAAATTGTCCAATCAAATTCCAGGCTTCCATCTCGTTGCCTGTACATCTTCCCCGACGTTGAAGTGCGCATCAATCGTATCCGCCACGAGCATTCGTCGAAAAGATCCTCATTAACACTTTTACTCTCAAAGGCTCGAACCTTATAAATAATTAATTCGGTGATGTCAGGATACGAAAGTGGGGCCTCGTTGCCCTCGCGCGCCGTGCCTGACTTTGGCAATTACTCCCAATTGGAGACGCCTCGTAATTCCTCGCGCTTGTTTGCATTGTCTCCACACCACGTTGTGGACGTGCCGAACCGCACGCAATCGTTCTCCGCCGCAGATATCTACAAAGCGAATGCCCAGAAGGAACGTAACACAGATTTGCAGCGTGGATCCAACACACCATTGCCAGACCACCGCTCACGGTTCTTAAGTGACAGCGAGCTGCTCCTTGCTGCGGATCCCATGCACACACGCGAGTCTTTTGCGACGTTGAATGAGAAGGATGCAAAGACATGGCACCAACGCTCCACAGAGATCATATTAAAGATGCTCAATACGAATCTCGAGCGCGGTTTAAATGGCATGGACGTGGAACGTCGGATATTGCGCTACGGCCTTAATGCACTGGAAGAAGAAGCCAAGACGCCCGTCTCTGTGATTTTTCTACTACAGTTTTACAATCTTATCATTGCCATGCTCTTGTTTGCGGCATTAGCCTCGTTAGCACTGCAGGAATGGGTCGAAGGAATCGCGATCCTTGTCATCATCACGCTGAACGCAGCCGTCGCAACATATCAAGAATACTCGGCAAGCAATGCGCTGGCAGCGCTTGCAAGTTTATCGAGCCCTCAGTCCCTCATCATTCGTGATGGAATGCAGCAGGTGGTGGACAGCAAATTTTTGGTACCAGGAGACATTGTTATCTTGGTCACCGGAGACGTTGTGCCTGCTGACATTCGGCTGATTACGAGTGTGGATCTCAAGTGTAATGAGATGCTACTCACAGGGGAATCTGAAGATGTTGCAAAAAGATTTAATGCTCAAATTTGTTCCGGTAAAGGTGGCAAGTCAGCGAAGTTGACTGCTAACAATATGGTGTTTTCATCGACAACAATCACGACCGGCAATGCTCGTGGGATCGTCGTCGAGACGGGTATGAATACTAGAGTCGGATCGATCGCTGCTCTTCTACAGGCCAAGAGTGGCAAGGGCGCCAAAGCCGAGAGGAAGTGGATTCGTAATCCTCTCGAAGACTGTATTGCGAAACACCAACCGAGGCTTACACCATTGCAACATGCTTTGCACCACATGGGATATGTTATGGGCCTTATCGCAGTGGCAGTATCGCTTCTTGTATTTCTTGTGGGTATGATTCGTGGCACGAAAGACCCGCGTCATCCTAACCAGCCAACGTTCTTGACGATGATTATGACTGCGGTATCGGTCGCAGTAAGTGCTGTCCCGGAAGGTTTACCCATGGTAGTTACGATATGCCTTTCGTCCGGCACTGCCGATATGGTCAAGAAGAATGTGCTCGTACGAAAGCTGGCATCTGTGGAGACGCTAGGGGCAGCATCTGTCATTTGTACGGACAAGACGGGGACGTTGACGGAAGGCAAGATGACTGCAGTGAAGCTTTGGGGTGATTTCTGTGAGTATACAATTACAGGAAAGGGGTTTGCTCCGAACGGAGTGATTATTTCACCTGATGGGACGAATCAAGCGGACTCAACGGCTGGAAATGTTCAAGTCCGTGCCACTCTGATGGCTTCGGTACTATGTAGCAATACGCAACTCAAGCAAGTCGAAGGCGACGATGGCGAGGCTCGTTGGATTCCGTTTGGCAATTCATCCGAAGCCCCGTTAGTTGTTGCTGCTGCAAAGGCAGGAATCTGGGAAGACAATTTGATGCGAGACTATCCGCGTATTGTGGAAGTACCGTTCAGCTCGTCGCGTAAGATGATGATTACAGTGAATGCTATGCCAGTTGTGAACGGAGCTGCTATGTTTGATACGTTGACGTTTTCTGGAGACAGGCCTCCTTCGCTAGTAGCCAGTGTCAAAGGTGCACCGAACTATATACTTCGCAATTGTACGACGTATTGTCAAAAAGATGGTACGTTAACGTCATTAACAAGTGTGCAGCGTGATGAGATGTTGAAGGCGGTGGATGCACTGTCGTCGCAGGCTCTACGTGTGCTAGCTGTGGCCATTCAACCTCTAAATCAACTTCCCTTCTCAAAGGACTGCGATGATGTGGACGAAAAATTTAAGGCTTTGAGTACTCCTTTGATTTTTCTCGGTCTGGTAGCCTCAATTGACCCCGAGCGGGATGGAGTGCGTGAGGCCATTGCTACAGCTCGCGCGGCCTCAATCCGTACTGTAATGATTACAGGAGACTACTTAGCTACGGCTGTTGCCATTGCAAAAAATATTGATCTATTGCAACTTGGTGCTGACTTCGATGCGCAAGCGACGGATTGCACGCAGCTTCGACCACACGGAGACGTGTACTTGCCTCCTGCAGAAATTGATGAAATCACTTCACGAACACTGGTGTTTGCTCGTGCCAAACCTGAAGACAAAATTGAAATTGTCAAGTCACTTCAACGCCAAGGTCTTATTGCCGCGATGACTGGTGATGGAGTGAACGATGCGCCTGCTTTAAAGGAAGCGGACATCGGTGTTGCCATGGGTATATCAGGCACGGAAGTCGCCAAGGGGGCGTCGGACATGATTTTGACAGATGACAATTTCTGTAGCATTGTCTCGGCCGTGGAAAAGGGCCGAGTCATCTATGCCAACATTCAAAAGTTTGTCATGTTTTTACTGTCAACAAACATTGGCGAGATTTTGCTAATTTTCATTTCCGTGGCTGGTGGGTTTCCATTGCCACTGGAAGCCCTCCACATTCTGCTTCTGAACCTGTTTACAGATGGGATGCCTGCAGTGGCTTTAAGCTTGGAGAAAGGTGACCCCAACATAATGGCGGAGAAACCGCGTAACAAAAAGTCTTCGCTTATTCAAGGCCGATTGTGGTTGCTTGTCCTCTTCAATGCAATTTTGCTGCTTGTGGGAGCTATGACAACGTTCCTCTTGGGACTATACTGGAATTTTGGTGAGGTCTTGACAAAGGATATTTACAACGCGGGCGGGGGTTCCACTGGTACCGATTATACGGACGTAACCTGCCAGCGTTGGGAAGGCATCTCCGATGGCTGGAGAGTATATGGCAACTGCGCTGCACAGAACAAGGACGATTCTTTTATTTTTGGTGAGGAAGTGGCCGGTATGAATTTGTTTGAAAATTCTACCGTGCATTGTGAAGGAGGCGACTTTGTCTGCGTTCCGACTGGTTTAGGTCGCGCTCAGACAATGGTGTTCTTGGGATTGGCTTTTACGGAGGTGCTGCGAGCTTACACAGTGCGTCACTTTACAGAGCCCGTGTACGTCCGAATGTTTTCGAATGGCTACATGCAGCTCGCAGCGTGCATGTCGGTCCTTCTGACGGTGCTTGTCTCGACCGTTCCAGTCATTATGGATGATATTTTTGGGTTTGAGTATATTCCGTGGTTCCAGTGGCTTGTAATTGGTGCTGTGGCGGTAAGCAATGCGTTTTGGGGGGAAGTTCTGAAGGCTATTTTGAGGCGGAACGACCGAATTCAAGCGCGCTGGGACCACTTGAAGTCTGGCTTTGAAAACATTCTGCTGGAGATTCGACATGTGCGCCACCACGTTGAACGACTCGAAGCCGAAAGCCTTAAGCGAGAGTAATGAGATGATAACGATAGTGTACGAAGATAGTGTTCTTTGTGGGGAAATATTGATTATATTATGCGTTCAAATAATTGATTCCTTCATGCTCCTGGTGGAACACACCGGATTTGCCCTTCAATTAATGATTGGTTAGTTTTTGTATTTCTAATCGTTTACGCCTTTTTTATGCACAGGAGAAGCGGTTCTTACGCATCCTGATATTATACAACATGTAAACGGTATCCCGTTAATACATATTACTTTCCAATGGAGGATTGATAAATAATATTTCCTTTGAGAAAAAAATAAAAAAGTACACAATTATCTTTTTAAAATTTTGACTTAATATATCCAACGTTACCAAATTTATTAAAATTGACGCAATAATACATTCGTTCTATTGATTGGTCCCGCCAACCGTTACCTCTACACATCGTGTACGTGAATAATTGAGGCACCTAACCTCCACTGTAACCAGTGTAAAGTGAACAAGTACTGATCAGTACAAGTAAAAGGTGCCCCGATACACCTGGTAGCACTTCTTAGTCCGTTTAACGGCCTACGCACGTTCCATCCAACATGGACATGTTGGATGAAGAAGGAGGGAGCTTTCGAGCCACTCAAGAAGGCTTGACAAAACGCGTGAAAGGTTCACTCGCTTGAGTGACCTAGAATGGAGAGTGATTAAACGCATGAGATCGGTCGTAGGCGGGCCGGCCGTTGGCGCCATGATGTCCACTCGGAACACAGACGAACAACATCCATCCATAAACAAGCCCATACAACATGAAATCGACGAAGCCGAAGAAAATGTAGCCTTGCTTCAAGAGCAAGGCTCTCAACACGCGGAGGAGTTGAGATAACAGGTTGCTCAACAATTAGAACTGTCGAGACAGCAGCATTTAGATGCTGTGGAGGACTTCAGCCTAAAACAGGCTTTCGGCCACTGTGGAGCTTATCGTCCTTCGAGACGACAAGAAAGCGGAGTGTCCAGAACCTATGGACCTCTTGTATGTAGAGAGCGAGAGACCTCGCTCTTCGAGGTACAAGCGATTGCAAAAATGCAAATGTTATCCAAAGACGGGCAACTACGTCTTTGAGTGGAGCGCCCTATTGCTCAGTGCCTAGAACACTGAGCGAAAAATTCGACTTCCCGATAGGAGGAACTGAGAACGCGGGTACAACGTTGTTGCGAAATCGCAACGGCGAGGTGGATCGTCAAAAACCGGTCGAGGTCGGTAGGTGCGGAGCGCCCTACTGATCCAGCAACGTCAAATAATTGCAGGCCTATTGATAAAAGTTGCTTTTCACACACAAACATTGTGTGTGTCTGCTCCAGGTGTGAGGTTAATCTCGTCACCATATAAAATATAGCTGCAAAACAATTGCCACTTAGGTCCCTAACCGATTGTGGGGCGTCGAGTAATTTTATTCGACGCCAAATCATTAGAAGATCGCAGATTCGAATTTTATTTAGCGCGATATTCTTCTAACAAGGATGACAGTGCGCCTCGCCACAGGCGCATCCGTTACAGTGAACAAACGTATAGTTGGTATCTAATATTTGTTAAAGGGTAATCAGTACGAAGATGATTTCATAGTGCTTGATTTGGATGACAAATTTGATGGGATCCTTGGATTACCATGGCTCAAAAAGTACGAGCCATGCATTAATTGGCAGCATTAAGCCGGGACGATGTCTGTCTCTCGTTCATTTGATGAACGTCTTGGAGCGCTTGCAAGCGTGTGGATGTTCTTTGAATGAGTGTATTGGCCTCACTTGTGGCTCCGTCGTTCACACGACTGTATAAGACCTCAATGTGAAAACCCATCCCACTGTGGAGTTATATAACGACGGCTGTGCACAAGCACATGCAGTGTCGATGTAAGACCACTCGAATACGTTGTGGGGTACAAAACAAGGACGTCTGCTTTAAAAATCAACATTCGAAGAAAGTTGAGAAGCCTCTTTAAAAAAGATATGGTGAAAGTCCTCGATCGACTGGAGAGTCAATCGTAAGGATCTCGCTGTGGTAGCGCAACCATAGCTCGAGGAAGTTAGAGAAGACGCTCCCCAAATAAATTTTGAGGGAATCGGTTCCCAAGAATCTGTGGGAGTAAGCCCCCAGATATCTGTTAGCAAAGGTTTCCAGGTACCTTTAAATATCGTCTCCAAAGAAGAAACTAAGACAAAAAGAAATGTCTTAGTAAACAACGGATCAAGTGTAGGAGCTTTCTAGTAGGCCTCCGAAATTAACTTCGGAGATAATTCAGTTGCCAAGGCTTGAACCGAAACGGTTCTTGCGTGATCTGCGTTGTGGCAAAGTCAAGCAGATCTCCGCACTCGTCACATATGACAAGAACGTGGCCGATATTCAGTCGGCAATAGTATTCCTGAGAACGAACGGGTTTTCAGCAGCTCATCGACGGACTGTAAATGAGCATGCCCTCACGTGCACCACATGAGGGCATGCCATTTACGGTCGAGAAATACTGAATGCTTTGTAGCACCAACCCTTGTGTAGGTGCATCACATACACAAGGGTTGCTGCTACAAAGCATACACCATTTCTCGTGAATGGTTTTCGCCACCCACCCATACTCACCTTGTTTGAGAGTGACTCTTATTTAAGGATAGAGGGATAGACTCGCTCGAGCAAAGAACCTTCTAGCTCTTGCTCGTCAGGCATCAGCACTAAGGTCAATGCGAAAGATACCAATGTTGATTTAATCAGCATTGAACTCGACAAACTCAGTAATAGCAATAATGCTATTACTGACTTAGACAACGATGCTGAAAGACTCAGCATCGATAACAGAATTATTAATGAGAACGATAATACTCTCAATAATGAAGAAATTGATATCTCCGCTGTGCGAGCTGGTCGCACTGAGAACAAAAAAACGAGTCAGCGGGTGATTTACTGTTGGCTAGAGAAGCAGTTGTCCGTTTCGTACAGGATTCCATCGCTGATGCAGTGGACCTACAAAAGCGGAACTCTATCAAAAATTGAAGAGCAGAATACTTTTATTTAATGCTAATGACCTAGTCCTACTGTCTATGGTAAAACTACCAAACCACGTAGTGACAAATGTAGGCAGTAATAAATTACTGCCCAGGTATATCGGCCCGTTTCGTGTACTACATCGCAAGGCAATGCGTACACGATCGACCTGCCTCGTAGTATGCGTACACATCCTATGTTTTATGTTGGGCGTCTCCGCCCGTACCATCAGTGCGAGGTTCTTCCGATTCCGGATTACACCTGGACGGTCTAGGGCATCCGCTAAAGCCTGATGGTTCCGAGCCAAAGCATCATTGTCTCGGAACAGAGTATGATTCTCTTGGACCAAAAGATCCACTCTTTTCTTAAAGGAAGAGATCTTTTGACGAGCTGTAATTGGCTGGTTTTGAAGGGACTGATGTGTCCTTTCGCTCGCCAATTGATCAGTCGCAACCTACGCACAATTTATCAACTGGCTACGAGAAACATTATCAACCGTCACCGCTAACTCGCGGCGACGGGATCGCTCGAATAATAAAGGGTCAAACTGCTTATTCCTGTTCGCCCCGTTTGACGAACCCGCTCTTTCTTCCCCTCGACATATATGAAAGGATTTGAGTGGTGAGAAGCGTTTTCTTGTTAAAAGCTTCTCGAACCACCACGAGGTAAAGTAGGTTCGAAAGGGCTATCTCGTTCGGAGGCGTATCCACCCTCGCATGATAGTTGGGGTCTTTCCCAACTGATTTTGGACGTTCCGGTCTCGTATTGAAGACGACGAAATCCTTCCTCCTCGACAGAGGGCCCATCGGAGAATGAGCGCTTCCGGCGCTCGTAAAAGGATCAGAGGTTTGACGCATCTCGTAAGAGATGAGCGTCCTGCAATGAGGATCTTTGAGGAAATTTTAATCCTCAGGAGCATGACCTGCACCCTGTAGACAGCATGAGCCATGAGCCCCCCCCCCCACGACAGGCAAGGGATTTCTGACTCTTTAGACAATCGATGCAACTTATAGCGTGCACCGACTAAGGTCCGTTCTCGAACCGTTCACGGAAAGCATTTAGCTTGTCAAGCCAGACCTCACGGCCCTTGTTCTATACATTCTGCGCAAAGGCTGTTTAAGCTTGGAACAGGGGTTTGACATCCTTTGCTCGTTTAAAAGAGTACCACCGATGCCGGAAACAGGTATTGATTAAGAATTACGTCTCATCCTAACTAGCTTGTGAAGCCTGGATGAGTCGAATAGCGGAATATGATATTGATCGCTGGTCATACCAGACCAACGAATTAGGTTATCCTTCGTGAGCAATATAGGCCTCTTTTTATAAGCGAACCGCAACGTATTGCGGTCCCTCTCCTGTTGGCCCTGTTAAAGTTAACGCTAACTTGGCCCTTGAAGCGATCCCTAGAATTTTTCCTCTCCTGGTCATGCAAAATAGCACCACCGGCAGCACTCTTCCCTTCGCGACCACTAAGTTCCTGGTGACGCATATAACGTCACCAGAGTGATCATCGACCACGCAGTCATCATCAGATGACTCTTCACCAAAGAGGTCCGACGAGTCGAACAACGTCGTCATCCTCTACGTTACAACCCAAAGGTTTAGCGGACCAGGCCCCAGATGATCCGGCCGCTGAGTCGGGCGACGCCGGTGACTTGGTCCAGTCACTTTCAATGTCATTAATAGATGGCATGTTCCAGTCACCTCTAATGGGAGTAGGATGTGACGTATTCCCTGCAGTAGACGCATTAGCGTCTACTGAAGCATTTGTTTTACCAACAGCTGCATTGATCCGTGCATCTGCCAGCTTTGCGGCCTCACGACCATGCGCCCCTTCTTATTAGTCGCCATGTTAATTTTGGTCAAGATCAATAATGCAAATAAATTCGGTATTTCGATTAAAACCAACTGTAAAACTACAGGGAAGGACATTATGTATTTCCTGCCACCCAACATCAGTCACTATAGTGACTATTTGTTAGGGGGGTAGTATCGTGGTGTATAGTTTCATAAGTATTATTTCCTATACGAGGAATAATAAATATTATTTCCTATATGAGAAAACAAATAAAGAAGTACAGAATTATTATCTTTATTATTTTGACTTAAATAGTTCCAAAATTTTATGAGCGCTGGAAGCGCTCGTTCTCTGATGGATCCTCTGTTGAGAAGGATGGGTCTCTTCGTACTGTCGAGCGAGACCCGGAACATCCATCATCACTAGGGAAGGAGGATTCCAACTAGCATGCGAGGGTAAATATCGTCGCATCGAACGAGATAACTCGTTCAAACCCCTATACCTCACGATGGATTCGAAAAACGTTCAACAAGGAAACGCTATTCACCACTCGAATCAGTCAGTGGGTGTGAAGATGGAGAGAAAACGGGATCGCCGGACCCGAGTGAACACCGTGACTTGGATCCCGTCCTCCGTCATTTTTGGGAGGACGTTGATCACGAGCAATCCCGTCGTCGCGAGTTAGCGGAGACGGTCGACAATGTTTCTCTCGACCAGCTCAAAAACTATGCGCAAGTTTATCAACTGGCAAGCGAGCAGCCACATCAGTCCCTTTAAACGAGCCGGTGACAGCTCCTCAAAAGATATCATCCCTAGAAGATGTAGTAAATCGTCTAGTTCATGAAAACTAGACTTTGTCCCGAGACTTTCATACTTTAGCTCCGGATCATCAGGCTTTGGCAGACGCCTTAGACCGTTCCGGTGTAATCTGGAATTGGAAGAAGTCTCGTACTGATGGTATGGACGGAGACGCCCAACATAAAACGCAGGATGCGTACGCATACTTCGAGGCTGGTCGATCGTGTACGCATTGCCTTGCGATGTAGTACACGAAACGGGCCGATATACCTGGGCGGTAATTTATCACTGCCTACATTCGTCACTACGTGGTTTGGTAGTTTGTACCGTAGACAGTAGGACTAGGTCATTAGCATTAAATAAAAGTATTTTGCTCTTCCATTTTTGATAGAGTTCCGCTTCTGTAGGTCCACTGCATCAGCGATGGAATCCTGTACGAAACGGACAACTGCTTCTCTAGCCAACAGGAATCACTCGCTGACTTAGTTTTATTTTTGTTTTCAGTGCGACCAGCTCGCACAGCGGAGATATCAATTCCTTCGTTATTAAGAGTATTATCGTTCTCATTAATAATTTTGTTATCGATGCTGAGTCTTTCAGCATCGTTGTCTAAGTCAGTAATAGCATTATCGCTATTACTGAGTTTGTCGAGTTCAATGTTGATCATATCAACATTGTTATCTTCGCATTGTCCTAAGTGCTGATGCGTGATGAGCAAGAGCTAGATTGTTCTTTGCTTGAGCGAGTCTATCCCTCTATCCTTAAATAAGAGTCACTCTCAAACAAGATGGGTATACGTGGATGGCGTCAGCCATTAACGAAATACGGTAAATGCTTTGTAGAAGCATGCACTGTATTGTTGATGGCAAATTCTACCATCGGCAAGAACTCGCTTCAACATGTAAAAGAGTGGACGGATCCGCGAAGTATCTCTTCGAGGATACGATATACGCGTTCTGTCTATACATCTGTTTTAGAAGTTGAAATTTTCAAGTGTGTTTTAAGCAATTTGAACACAGAGTGCCAAACTCCGACGTGAATATGAGGTCTCGTTTTAAGCCCAGTTCACGGGTTAACCCATGGAGTCGAAATGTCGTGTCCACAAAGACATGAGCCCAGCCTTTGGCTGTGGTCGACTCCGAGAGCAAGATAAACTATCGTGCTTAAACGCTCAACAATCACAAGAATACGTTATTTATGTGATCGTCTTCGGGGAATCCGAAGATGAAGTCCATAGATGCGGACTACCAATACTTTGCCGGAACAGGCAGAGGTTGTATCGAAGCACGGTATGAAGGGCTAGGCTTCACCCGTTGAAAAAATTCGCACTGGTGAGGCTAGTAGAAGTCGCGACTTATCTCACGATAAGTTTTCTCACGTCCACGATGCCCACTTATTGGTGCATCGTGGCACTCATACATAATGCGTAAACGCAAATTATTATGGGTAAGGATGACGACACGAGGTATGTCGACAGCAACGGCAGTTCGATCTGTTGTGGATCGAAACAGTTTCGACAATCCTTTTAAGGATTGTTAGAATAAATTTTAAGATAATTCGTCAACCCGTTAGATTGGCGTTTAAAAGAATTATCTGACGCCTCACAATCGACCATGGATATAAGTGGCAATTTATTTGACACTTTTATTTTTCATGGTAATGAGGTCAATCTCATCCCCGGGGGCATTTACACACAATTTTTGTGTGAGGAGCAACTTTCGTCAAAAGACCTGCAATTTTTTTTGACGTTGCTGGATCAGTAGGGCGCTCCGCTCCTACTAACCCGACCGGTTTTGATGATCCGCCTCGCCGTTGCGATCGCAACAACGTTGGATCCGCGTTCTCAGCTGCACCTATCGGGAAGTCGAACTTTACGCTCAGTGTTCTAGGCACTGAGCAACGGGGCACTACACTCATAGACGTAATTGCCCGTCTTTTGACAACCATTGCATTTTTGCAATCGCTTGTACCTCGAAGAGCGAGGTCTCGCTCTCTACATTCAAGAGGTCCATAGGTTCTGGACCTCCGTTTTCTTGTCGTTTCGTAGAACGCTAAGCCCCACAGTGGCCGAAAGCCTGTTTTAGGCTGAAGTCCTCCTGTTCCGCTACAGAGACCGCTTGGTCTAGCGTCTCTAGTTCAAGCTGGAACTGGTGAGTCTTGACAGGACCGTCTGCAAGACCTTTATTAAACACTGTTAGCTGTGTTTGCTCATCTATTGGATGACTCACGATACAACTTACAAGGTATCGTCTTTGTTGGGTATAAGCGTGAATGTCACGCTTGCCCTGCTTCAAATCCAGGAGCTAGGCTCGAGCCCTGAATTCGGCACGTGGCAGCTAAAAAGTTTGTCTGAGCCGGGTCTTAAAGACCTCATACGACCTAAAGATTGATGGGTCGTGAAGCTTTAGTTCCAAAGCCCAAGATTTGGCACGGCCGGCTAAGTTGGACATGCCAAAATTCACTTTCGTCGCATCATTACTGATACGACGAGCTTCTATGGCGTCATCTAATTCGACAAACCACCTCAGAAGGGAGTCGCCTTCGACTGCCTTAAACTTAGAGATTTCGAAATATAAGCTTTCGGGTCGACGCGGAAGCGTCAGTCCATTAGCAGCATGAAAATGCTTACGTCTCAACTCTCCATTGAAGGTCACTCAAATAAGTAAACCCTTCACGCGTTGCGTGATAACTTTCTTGAGGGGCTGGAAAGCTCCCTCCTTCTTCATCCAACATGTCCTTAGATGGAACGTGCGTAGGTCGGACTACGAATTGCTACCAGGTGTAACGGGGCACCTTTTAGTTGAACTAATTAGTACTAGTTCACCTTACACTGGTTACAGTGTAGGTGAGGTGTTAGCAACGCGGGAGCGCAGGAAGTTACACAATGGTGGACGAGATTCGTTTCATACAATGCATTGAGCTATTCACTCTTCTACCAGCTACAGCATCGCACACAGCGGCGAGTCCTTGCTAACCTGGCTTAGGATTTTCCAGACGTCTTGTGCACCTTATCACTGTTAAATAGACTGCGTCTCTCTCTTAAGACCAAATTTGGTAATATTGATGCAATAAGACGTTAGCGCTATTGATTGGTCTAAACTAATCACGCCAATCGTTATAAGACACGATTGGTCGGTGCGCAATAAGGCGCCATGCTTAGTTAGTTATTAATATAATAAGTTTAGTAGTAGATAGAAGATCGTTTCGTAGATAGCTACAACTATTAATACAGTTTTACTTTTCTCTATTCTATAGCGTTATTATAGGCTTTAAAATAATACATACCATTAGCTTCGTAGAAACCTTCCTCTGTGCCTTTGTGGACGTGAAGTTTCGAGGCACACGCTTGCAGTTGACGAAAAATACATTGAAGTTTAAATTCTTTAATGCACCCCTCCATCGTAAAATTCTTGCCCTCTTAAACAACTCCATTTCGTATAACCCAGAAGGTCGTGATGGATCGAACATAATACTCACCAAATATGCTTCCATTGACGGACGCGCTGCCAAATTATCTCCGAACGCGTTCTGCAAACCTCCGTGTAATTAGTGGAGTCAGCGATGGGGGCCTCCGTGCCATACAAAAGCTGCTGCAGGCTGTCTTGTGTCACCATATGACCTATCCAGAAGGTAATGATTGTCTTCTAGCACCCTTGGGCAACCAAACACTTCCAAAATATGTGATCCAGAGTCTCTTTCTGCCCGCTATAGACCGGCAATTTTCGACAGCAGTTATTGATTTCCCGTCCAGGGCTGTAAGAATTGAGCTGATGAGCACCATTCGATAGTTTACCTACACCTGGTATTCGGTGATTGCATTGCGGTGAATTCACAACTCCTTCGTTGTGTGTTCTAGAGCCGCAAAGTTGCTTTCATTTCGTTCCGCTGATTGGTGCAATTACTCCATTGAGCCCCTTACCAAGTACCCTTTTGGCTTGCTTGTAAGGTTGTCGTTTTATATGCCAAAGCACGTGACAATTCGAAGTAGTTAATGGAACCACCCACGGGAAACCGTGTTCTGCTATGTGTGCCTCTACGACAAGTACATGGTCCCGTTAAATTGATACAGGTCCGCCACATCAGTCGGCATCCTACGAGAAAGGATGCCTTTTCATCAACCCTCCAGTGGAATCCGTCCGGCTCTTGTCTTAGAACGATCACCTCCTGACGCATTGGCAGAGCGGCTGTGCCATGAACTGTACTGTCTTCCACCAGGTTCCACCGATACGGGACTGAGAGATCCGGCGGATTCCATAGCGTTACGGAGCTCTGCACCGCGCGTTTCTCTGCAACGTACTACCGAATACAATCGTTAACGCCCACCGCATTAGTTTGCGATCCGTATGATGCGAAGCCGCCCCCGGAGACATCGGGACGCAAAAAGTGAATGTGGTAGGACCCGTCCTTTTAATTTTTCTTGTCGGCCAGAGCACACTGCCGAATTCTGTTATATTTCGCGGTGTCATTTACTTTCCAGTTCTGTCCCGGATCCAGGGGTTGTCTGCCCACTGATATGTAGGCCAAAACCGTCTGTCCATAATATCTCTGGCAATGGCTCTCGCAAAAAATTGTTAGCCGATCTCCATCTCTCCGATCTATCGTCTGCGATATGACAAGTATCATATTTCTGTTATGTCTATCCATCAGTTCCGTTAGATCTGCTATTTTGGTCGAAGCCATCCACCTAACTCGGCTCGGTACGATGTCCAGGGCTGGTGTCCAATTTGTCTGGTATGAACCGGTTCTTGCGGTGTTATGAATCGACTTTCGAAATACTCAGTATTTCCAATCCGTCCCGTACACGTCTGCCCGTGGTGTTAGCCACAAAGTGCGTGTTTGATGCGGTGTGCTTTTGCTGCCACTGGGATGGAGATTAATCCTACGCCTCTTGCCTCTTTACGTGTGGACAGAAGTCCAGGATTGACCTTGTTCCGGCTTGTTTCCGTCGATAGTGAGTGCCTCCATAGGAATTAATTTTGTAAATTGCGAATCTCTTTAATTGCCCAGTCGGGCTTGTCAGGGACTGCTGCTGTGAAGAGTATGCAAGGTAGCATAATTACGTTTAGAATCTGTGTCCGGAGAGCGACACTGGTAGCCACGCGGGTTGCTGTAGCAAGCCGCCGCTTCACCGTGCGTAGCCGGACGGCCCAATTTGCATCTTTTAGCTTCCCAATTCCAACTTGGTATCCTAGGTATCGAGTCGTGTCACCTGATTGTAGCACAGATAGACCTTCATAGCCGGCTAGTGATACCACCTTGTTAAAAAAATGACTCTTTGCTGGCTGAACCGTGAGCCCGGAATACTTCCCAAATGCGGCTACAATATGTAGCACTCGTGGAAGCTATCGGACTTCCTACGAAAACCGTCGAATCATCAACATACGCTAAGTAATTTGCCGCTCGTTAGGACCTCCTGGTACTTGTATTCCCTGGAGTTCGGGATCCTGCATAATCGCCAGAGCCAAGTCCTCCGCCGCCAATATAATCAACAGCGGCGCAAGCGGGCAATCCTGTCGAATTCCCGTCTTAATCTTCATCGGTTGTGATTACAAACCGTTGACGAGGAGTCGAGCCGTCGTCGTGTAATGCAATTTGCGCATCATCGATATGAAGGCTTGGGAGAATCCAAATCGATCCAGAACTATAAATAAGAAATCACGAGCGACCCTGTTGTAAGCCTTGCCGAAATCCAGCCGCAAAAATATACCCGGCTGTTCATCGCAGCTACATCAGGATCATCGCGTGCAGTGGCCAAGATGGCCAATCATCATCATCACTGTTTTCATCATTTGGCGGCCATGGACAATTCCCTGTTGTGTATCACCGATCGGTTTATTCATCGTGCGTTGGAGTCGTGTTGCCAGGACTTTAGCGAATAGTTTGTAACCTGTTTGAAGTAAAGATACGGCCGGTAGTCCATAGCATCAGCGTAATCTCCCTTCTTTCTAAGAGGGATAATGAGCCCATCCAGAACGACGTAGGTGAGTCCTTGCCGTCCGGTAGTTCAGTTCCAATTGCAACGATAGCCGTGGCCAATAAAAGAGGGAGACCCGGTGTTTTTCCACCTACACCCACTGCGAGTGAAGCGGATATCGACTTATCTGGGGAAAATGAAGATTTCTGCCACTCACAGGGGCCTCAGGTTCCTGAGTCAATGCTACGACTTCACAAGAAAACCCACCGACAATCCCACCAAAGCCTCAATTAATGGCGCTTAAATAGAAGAAGCGTAACACGATCATGCGGAGTATTGAGCGAGTTAAGGGATGCAACGGAGCGTGTACTTTAAAAAGGTTGCATATCGATGCCGTGGACATTTGCCACTTTAACACAAGATAGGGTTACAACTTGTTCAAACACCAGATACTGGAAATTGTATAGCCATGTCATTGTTCGAAGCGATCGCCAATAACGAGCTGGGTGATTGGGAGGAAGTTATGCTTACGGCCACATCGAGCTTTAAAGCGGGGGATTAAATACACGGGACAGATGTTTATGGTGGAACAATTCATTAACGAGACCCATGTGACCACGTTAGTGAATGTAAATCGAGGTTGGATGGGGAACGGAGAGCAGCGACTCTACGAAACAATTCAAATGGGACTTGGAAGAATATGCGGCTAGCCCCACTGACCGGACTACACCCGTGGAGCGATACAACTGGGGAGGTAGTGAAAGTTTGGCAATGGCGTGCAATTTCTAGCGCCCGCCCACACCACCTTCACTATAATCAGTGTAGGTTGAGTAGTATTGTCATCAGCACTAACAAAAAAGGTGCCCCGTTACATTGATGCTGCCTATTAATGCATGGCTCGTATATTCTGAGCCATAAAATCCAAGGTGTGATAAATTCATTATCCCCACCATTCCTATTTTACTTCCAGTAAATCATCCACAGCTTGAGGTTTAACAACTTGTTAATAGAGCAATTCTCGATTGACTCTCTATTAGAACATTGTTAGACTGTGATATGAAAATTTGGAATTTTACTCCAGTATCTGCAATTGAGTGCAAATGAAAGACATTTACGTGTCGTCAATCTAACGAATCCACGGATCAATAATGCGAGTTTTTCGCTTCGCCATCGACCGTGGTGGGACCTTTACCGATGTATACGCCGAGATGGATGTGTTAAACGCCCAAGGGGACATTGTGGACGTCATTCCCAACGTGATCAAGCTCCTGTCGGAAGATCCGGCCAACTATCCGGACGCGCCACGGTACGTACGTCCTGATTCAAAGCGCATAGCCCTCTAAACACAATTGTCGCTGTCAATAGAGAGGGCATTCGTCGTGTATTAGAAGCCATGACGGGAGCTTCACACCCACGAAAAAAGCCCGTCGACACGTCCATGATCCAAAGCATTCGAATGGGTACAACAGTCGCAACGAATGCCTTGCTCGAACGCAAGGGAGAGCGTACAGTACTGGTCACTACCAAAGGATTTCGCGATCTTCTCTACATTGGCAATCAATCGCGTCCTAAGATCTTTGACCTAGAGATTCACATGCCTGATGTCAGTGAAGTACCCATTTGCGTTGTATGGCGTATTTTGTGAACTAACGTGAGTCTCTACAGACACTCTACGAATCGGTCGTTGAGGTAGAAGAGCGTCTTCAAGTGGTGAATAATGAAACCAATCGACTGCCAACCGATACAAAAGGTGTCAGTGGGGACTATATACGTATTCTCCAAGAGCTCGACGTTCAAGACGTGACAAGAAAGCTTCAAGCTGCGCGAAATGATGGGTTTAAAAGTGTAGCCATTGTATTGCTCCATTCGTATACTTTTCCACGACATGAAGAACTTGTTCGGGATATAGCTACCAAATTGGGATTTACTCAAATCTCTTTATCATCAGAAGTCATGCCAATGATCAAAGCAGTGCCTCGTGGCTTTACCACGTGTGCCGATGCGTATCTAACGCCGGTGATTAAGAAATACGTAGCATCGTTCTGTGCTGGCTTTGGCGACGGATTAGACAAAGTGAAGATCAGTTTTATGCAGAGTGATGGAGGATTGGCACGAATGAAGCACTTTTATGGCCATCGTGCGATTCTGTCGGGTCCAGCCGGTGGTGTCGTGGGCTATGCACGTACGACGCGGCCACCAGAGGCCTTGGACGTTTTCTCTGCGGTCATTGGCTTTGATATGGGCGGGACGTCCACCGACGTCTCGCGCTTTGATGGCACCTTTGAACACGTGCTCGAAAGCGTGACTGCGAACGTGACGGTACGAGCTCCACAGCTTGATATTCAAACGGTCGCTGCGGGTGGCGGTTCTCGCCTTTTCTATAAGAACGGACTCTTTCTCGTCGGACCCGAGTCCGTGCGGGCGCACCCTGGCCCCGTGTGTTATCGTAAAAATGGCTACCTTAGTGTCACCGATGCAAATTTAGTCACTGGAAGAATTTTACCCGATTTCTTTCCAAAAATCTTTGGTCTGAATGAAAACGAACCGCTGGATGTTGCTGGCTCGAAGAAAGCGTTTGAAGAGCTAACGAGTGAGATCAATACCTGCAATAAGACGCAGTATACGATGGAAGACGTGGCGTCAGGGTTCTTGCGCGTTGCGAACGAAGCCATGTGCCGTCCGATTCGGAACCTGACGCAGAATAAAGGATTCGACTTGAGTACCCACGTATTGGCTTGTTTTGGCGGCGCAGGACCGCAACACGCGTGCTCGATTGCCAAAGCTTTGGGCATGTCAAGGATTTATATACACCGGTATAGTGGCATTCTTTCGGCCTATGGCTTGAGTGTTGCCGATAGCGTCGTGGATAAGCAATCGCCATCTTCTGTCGTCTTAAATGCAGACTCTAAGCTCGCAGTCGTACGCAGTCTAATCGAGCTCGCTCAAGAAGCCACGATGGAACTCATGAATGATAATTTTCAACCGGAAGACGTGCAGGTGCAGTACTTTTTGAACTTGCGATATGATGGCACGGACAATGCCGTGATGACGCGTGGACCTGTTTGTGCCAAAGGCGAATCCGTTGCTACGAGCGTCGCCGCGCTCACTGCCTTTGATTTCGAAAACAGTTTTATCGAAACATATCAGCGCGAATTTGGATTTGTGCTACAGAACCGTGTCATTCTTGTCGATGACGTGCGTGTACGTGCGACGGTGTCTCCGGACTTGAAAGATGTAGCCCCCAAGGCTTCTGTTACGGCTGATGCAGTGGAGCCGTGTGTTCCTCATTCCATGACTCGATTTTATTCTGAACAGGACAAGGCATGGAAGCCGATTCCAGTCTATTTGCATGAGGATCTGATGGAGCGACGTGGTGCTGTGTACAGCGGACCGGCGATTATTATGCAAGGCACAGCAACGGTGATCGTCGAGTCGGAGTGGGACGCCCGAGTGATGCCGAGTGGGGACCTCTACGTCGTATCGACGCGTGACAGTGCCGACTTGGATCAGAAACTTATGGCTGTAAAAGCAACCGACTTTGTGCCCCTGGATCCGATTCAGCTGTCGGTCTTCTCGCATCGGTTTATGGGCATCGCCGAGCAAATGGGGCGCACCTTAGCCCGAACGTCCGTGTCTGTGAATATAAAGGAACGTCTCGACTTTTCGTGTGCGCTCTTTGGACCTGATGGTGGACTCGTAGCCAATGCGCCTCATTTGCCTGTGCACTTAGGGGCGATGCAGCAAGCCGTGCGTTGTCAGCTTCAGTTTTGGGGCAGTGACTTACACGATGGCGATGTACTGGTGTCGAATCACCCCCAGCTCGCAGGAGGGTCGCATTTACCCGACATCACCGTCATTACTCCCGTCTTTGATCAAACGAGCAGTCAGATTAAATTCTTTGTGGCGAGTCGTGGGCATCATGCCGATATTGGAGGAATTGCCCCTGGTTCGATGCCTCCATTGTCCAAGACCTTGTCAGAGGAAGGGGCGGCCATCGTTGCGTTTAAGCTTGTCGATGGCACCGTCGGCAAGTTTCGTGAGGAAGAAATGACAGAGATTCTACTGCAAAAGGGACGCCTGGACGATCATGGACGGCCTTGCATTGGTACGCGCAATTTGCGGGATAATCTCTCGGACTTGCGCGCTCAGATTGCCGCGAATCAACGTGGAGTCGTGCTTACGCGGGAGCTCTGTAGTGAATACTCGCTACCTGTCGTGACAGCGTATATGAATTACATCCAGCAAGCGGCTGAGATGGCGGTCCGTCAAATGCTGTGCGAGTTCTCGCTCCAGCGACAGCTGCCTCCCGTGGGTATCGTCCACGCTCATGATTTTATGGATGATGGCACGAAAATTGCGCTTCAAATCACAATTGATCGCAACACAAAGTCGGCAATCTTTGATTTTGCTGGCACGGGACCGGAAGTATTTGGAAATATCAATACGCCCCCGGCTGTGACGTATTCCGCTATTATCTACTGTCTCCGTTGTTTGCTTTCCGACGAAGACTTGCCATTGAACCAAGGGTGTTTAACTCCCATTGAAGTGCGCTTTCCAACTGAAGGAAGCATTCTTAATCCAAGTGAGAAAGCTGCTGTTGTGGGCGGCAACGTGCTCACGAGTCAGCGGATTACGGACGTTATTCTTAAAGCCTTTGGGGCCTGTGCGGCGTCGCAAGGCTGTATGAATAACCTTACATTTGGAAGTGCGACTCTAGGCGGGTACTACGAGACCATTGCGGGGGGAGCCGGTGCTGGTCCGTCGTGGCATGGCCGAAGTGGCATTCACACGCACATGACCAATACGCGGATAACCGACCCCGAGATTTTCGAGAAACGCTATCCTGTGCTACTGCGCGCCTTTCACCTCCGATCCGGATCTGGTGGGGCTGGCCAATTCCGTGGCGGCGACGGCGTTGTACGTCAGATTGAGTTTTTGGAGCGTATGACGGTGAGTATTCTATCGGAACGCCGAGCCTTTGAGCCTTACGGACTGGAGGGTGGCGCCCCAGGGGCACGCGGAATGAATCATTTGCAACGCCTCGGTGGTCGGACGGTAAATTTGGGTGGAAAAAACACGGTCGACGTGCTCCCAGGCGAAATCTTGACGCTGCAAACTCCTGGTGGTGGTGGCTTTGGGGCTACCTCGTAAGACCGACAAGATAAATACGACAGCGTCGCTGTGCTCGAATGATCTATTTTGCCGTTTTACTAGTCTTACTTTGCCAAATGATTATCTACTTTTGTGTGTGCTACCGCTTCGTTCCGCTTACGAGCCTTTGCTTCAATCATGTCAGCGTACGCGTCCAATTCAGCATTCAACTCCGCTCGTAGACTTTCGTTCCGCTTGTTAAATTCACTTGTCGGTACTTCCTTTGGACGAGGCATGCTTGGATTCTTGGCTGCCTTGGCGGCTTTTCGTCGAAGTTGCTGGTTTATTCGTCTCTTCTCTTTAAGCACCTCTTCCTCCTTTAGAAATTCGTCGACCGAGTCGGGATTCTTCCGGTATCGACACTGGTGAGCCGTGTGGCCCAAATTCCCGCAATTGGAACAAATACGAGGAATGAGGCAATTCTTCATGCGGTGACCACGTTCTCCACAATTGCCACACACTTGGTCTTCGTCCTTTGTACGATGCAAAGCCTGATTAAACTTGCGCTGCTTAAGCTCGTGCTCCCCCCAGACGTTCTCTAGCTCAGCCTCGTAGTCGATCTCGTCCATATCTTTACCAATGACGTGGCCCTCGGCTCGACGTCCAAGTTGCCAGTGGCTCTCCGAATTTTCTCGTCGACGATACGTATTGCGCTTAAATGTGCCAAATTTTTGGCTGATATTTGTCCTTTTAAGGCAGCGACTCCGATCCATTAGTTCCGCGGCTTTGTCTTTCGTGGCGTCGTCCAAATCAAAGTGTTGCAAATCAAGCATCAAGCGCTCTAGTGGACTCATTTCATTCTCACTTGGCTTAACCGTCTCGCCTTCTTGCTCGTTTTTACGAAGACTTTCGCAGTCTTTCACGACTTGGTTCCGTGAGCTGCTATCGATTGTTGCTAACGCTCGGAGTTGATTTAAATGTAAGCAAAAAGTGTTGACATTGCTGCATAGTTTGCGAGATGCAAGTGCTACGCCATTCGAGGTGGGAGATACCCGAAGTAGCCGAATCTGCGTGGCTAGGAGCGACTGCAAGAGCATATCACTTAAACTAATTTGAATCGACTTATTGGTCAAATGTACCTTTCTCCAGGTTGGTTTTACTGGTTGAAATACCAGTAGATCATCGCCCAATTATATAAAGTTTTGTTTAGTCGGATAAACTAAAAGCTACGGAACCAAGTGACGCTGCGTGTGCAGCTCTTGGCGTGGTCTTTTTTTCTCCTTGTGCCGCTTCATTGCCTGTTTCAAGCATCATCCGCTCGGGCCATTAAGAAGTGCTGGTTCGTCTGGGCTCTTGTTGTTAAAAGCTCGGGTTTTGGTACCTCCTGAAGGGCTCGTCGTCTACCATGCTGTCGGCTCGCCCTATGCCCGCCGACGTGGAGATTCGCGATGTATGGGCAACGAATTTGGACGAAACGATGAAAACTATACGTGGCGTAGTGACTAAGGGTTGCTACGTAGCCATGGACACCGAGTATCCAGGAGTTGTGGCGCGCCCGATCGGCTCGTTCACGACTTCGACGGACTACCAGTACCAAACGCTGCGCTGCAACGTCGATCTGTTGCGTATCATCCAGCTTGGTGTCGCATTTTTTAATGAAGACGGCTCGTACATGGAAGGCGTTCCAGTGTGGCAATTCAACTTCAAATTTAGCCTTAGTGAAGACATGTACGCACAAGATTCGATTGAGATCCTAAAGCAAGCTGGAATTGACTTTGCGCAGCACGAGGAAAAGGGAATTGAGGTTGCTAGATTTGGCGAGCTGTTAGTCCCATCAGGACTCGTACTCGGTGACCACGTCAAGTGGGTATCGTTTCACGGCTCCTCGGACTTTGGCTACTTGCTGAAAGTGCTAACATGCGCCCCGCTACCAGCCGAAGAGGAGACGTTCTTTGACCTGTTAAATACGTACTTTCCAGCCACGTATGATCTTAAGCACGTGGGAATGGACTTTGACAAGGTCGGAGGGCTCAGTCGATTGGCGGAGGACCTTAAAGTGGAGAGAATAGGCACGATGCACCAAGCTGGGTCCGACGCCCTCCTCACAGCCGCTACTTTTTTTAAAATGGTTGAAGTCTTTTTTGACGGCAAAGTCGAGAATGCAGCAAAATACTCGGGGCAGCTCTACGGACTTGGCAATAGTATTGCGAATTTGGGGTAATCATTAATACTTGAGAAAAAAATGATACACTTTGCTAAATGTATGAATTACGTAAACCACAACATTATTGAACATTAATGCTCAGCAGTGTTAGTATTGTTGAATAAAGCGGACAACCTCTTCAATATCGGCATCCTTGACGCTGCACTTGATGAACGAGATATCGCAGGGTGCATCGACATCAAATTGAAATGGGACAGCATCGCGTCCAACAGGTACTTGAAGTCGATCTTGCTCGTCTTCGTCTCCCTCAATCTCTAACGACGAGCGCGTGGTTTTGAGTTGCGTCAACTCCTTCTCGAGCGCGTCACGAACCGCCTGCGGACTGGCTGCTGTCGTAATCTCGCTCTTGTTGCACACGATCATTATTGGAGGTGCCTGGTCGTTGATTTTTTTGTTGGCAAAGACATCGTACAGGAACCTGTGCGTACCAATAAGCAAACTCTTAATGCATTCAAATGAGTAGGCAACGACGTACTCTGCAGCTTTTCGGAACGACGGCACGTCGCTAGCGTCCACAAAGAATGCAATGCAACTTGTTATCGGATAAAATTCTGTTACTCGACTACAATATTATCAATAATGACCAGCATACATCAGTATACATAACTTTACATTTCAATGCCAATAATTATTCTTTCGGCTTACGAGCGGAGGCGTTCGTGGCCAGGGTAATCGATGACTGTAAGCTCTGCGTCAAACTTGTCGGGATTGTACTTTGGATGTACACTGAAGTTATAAGTTTTCTCCTTCATGGAGCTTACAGTTTCTACGTGTTTCCCGTCTCGCACAAAGTGAAGAAAGCTCGTTTTGCCAGCGTGGCGCGGGCCCAAGAGCAGCGCCGTTTTCTTCTTCTTGCCCGCAAAGCTCACATTAAGCCCACGCATGTGCATAATGAAATGAACAGCAAGGACGACATACGCTACAGCAATTACCGCAAAAGGCACTACCATGTAAGCTGGCGCCCCGTAGACTTGGTCCGTCAGCCAGTCCCGCATCGTCAGAATTGGGTTTGGAATTGTCATGATCAAATGTCGAAACCAATTGACACAAAAGTATTATTGTCACCGTAACATTTTAAATAACCAAGAACGAAATTCACATAAATAAAAGATATTGTCAATGCCTGCTGCTACTCCGAGACGTAGAGAGCGCGTGAGTGTCGTCTACAAATCTGTGCATCTAGTGGGAGTGATGGTCCTGACATTGGCCTCAATGGATCCATCAATTGTTGTGCGCACAGTGCGCTGGTTCCTATTTCTCTACTTCGCGCTATCGAGTCTCGACTTTGTACTAACGCGCTACCATTTGTGGAAATTTGAGCCTACGATACCTCAGCCAAAGCGCTATGCGCTTATTACGGGAGCGTCGTCCGGCATTGGGCGAGAGATGAGCTACTTACTTTCGGAACAGAAGTACTCACTAGTGTTGGCGGCGCGTTCCGGGACGGTCCTGGATCGAATGCGCGCTGAGATGGAGCTTGTGAATCGCCCCACTGAAGTGTTGGTGTGTGTATGTGATCTAGCAACGATCGAAGGAATCAACAAGCTCATAAGATATGTCAAAAACGAGGGACTGATTATTGACATTCTCATAAACAACGCAGGGGCTTCTCTATCAAAAGACTTTATGGAGCTACTGGAACAAGAGATTGACGAGCTCATGACGCTGGATATGCAAGCGCTCGTAAAACTTACTCGTTCAATTGTGCCACAAATGGTAGAACGCAGGATTGGGCGTGTTTTAAACATTAGTTCGATTGCTGGAGCCGCTGTGGTCCCGACTGCAGCGTTGTATGGAAGTAGCAAGGCATTCGTGACGAGTTTTAGTCAAGCCTTGAGCTATGAGCTCCGGTCCACGGGGGTGACAGTCACGTGTATCTGCCCTGGACCGGTTCACACTAATTTTAGCAAAGTGGCGAAAATGGACGGGGCTTTGTGTATGAAGGTCCCTGGGATGACCGTGGATGCTAAAGACACGGCCAAGGTGGCGCTAGATGCCATGTTTAATGGTGAGATTCTCGTCTATGATACGTGGTTTGCTTTCTTGGCTGCCAATTTGGTGCAAATGGTGATTCCTGGTCGTCTGGCTGCATTTATTGCGGGCGCTTGCATGAACGAGCTGAAGAATTTTTGGAACTTGTTGAAGAGATAAAGACACGACCTGAGACCGATGAATATCGGAAGCTCATCTTTGGGCTTAAATTATACACCGTTACTCATGTGGTCGATCATTGAGCGATTTCTGTGTCAACGAGATTCTTTACAGTATCAATCACTTGTAGCAAAGGAATTTTTTGTTCTTTGGCAATAGCTGTGCAATGCGCATATTCAGGGTGCACATTCACAACTTCGTCGCCCAAAAATGCTACTTTGACATCCACAGAGCGACCAAAGGCGGGAACTTGGACAACCTTGCGATGAAGGAAGGCGCGATCGATAATAATTCTACAATTAAATATATACAAAAATTAGTAACCATTAAAATGGTTTAAAATATCGCAAAGTTATTCCGTAACACCTACCGCCGGATACCAAGCGTCGAGGTCTCACGGAAAAGAGTTTCGAATATTTCTTGCTCACGTTCCATGCGGCACAAAATGCTAAATGTGGAAATGATCCAATTACGAATCTAATGAAAATAATTTTACAGCTCGTACCTAAGACACACGCCCGGCCGGTTCTTCTTCATTTGAATAGGGCGTTGCCACACGTCCAGCGCGAGGTGACTTGATAGCAGTCGTTCCGAGACGTAACCGACTATCTGTGGATTCAAATCATCCACATTGGTCTCAAGAATGACAACCTTTTCCATTTCAAACGGATACGAAGCATCCTTTCGCTTTGCTAACCTTATCGCAGGGTTGACGTAGCTTTTCGCAGTAGCCATTGGGTCAACTTTCATCCCAATTGCCACGCGTACAATATTGGCATGCTCTGGAAAGTCTTTCGTGCCAGCTCCAACTCCAGTATGGGTCGGGATGAACGGCGGTGGCTCACCAAAAGTCGACGCCAAGGCCTTTACAAGACTAATTCCTGTCGGTGTCACAAGTTCTCCCGTAGCTCTAAGGATCAAGCAACGTAAGACCTACTGTATCAACACTACAAGCTCCGAATTTTTTTTACTTACCCTTTCGGTGCGGGACATACAGGGACGCCAATCATTAAACGAAATGTAGCTGGTGGGGGCACAGGCAAGACTCCATGCATACAATTCACCGTCCCGGACGAGAAGGGAAGGAACGATGCATGTACTTGACGGACGTGTAGCAAATCTAATGCAAGGATAGAGCCAATTGTGTCCACAATACTATCAATCGCGCCGACTTCGTGAAAGTGAATCTCCTCCAACAACGTTCCGTGCGTGTGCGCCTCTGCTTGAGCCAAGAGCGTGAATACTGCCACAGATTTTTCTTTCACCCATTCCGACAAGTCACTTTCAGCAATCAATTTCTTAATATCATTCAAATTGCGCATGGGCTCTTTTTCGTTTTCGCCAATAGGATTCTCCTGCGCACGGGAGTCATGATCATGGACATGGTCATGACTGTGATCATGAGTCATCTCAATTGATGCAGCCTGAGTATTCTTAATTTCATTTTGCGTGGGCATGTTGTGATTATGACGATGATGGTGACCATGGCTGTGTCCATGACTGTGACTGTGTTCATGTCCACGGTTATTCGGCGCGGGAGCGTCCGCCCCTTTATGGCGATATATGGATTCCACATCAACCTTTGTTCCAGCAATACTCCCAGGTCCCTTCCAAACTTGGCGAATGTGAAGTTTCCATTCGCCTTCGATACCTTGCAGCGACTCAAGGCCCCTTGTAATCTCTTCTAACGGAGCTCCCTACCGATGAATGATACGTAAGAGACGGAGACGATTCAAAGATCATACGTACTGCGTCAATTAGCGCGCCTAGAAGCATGTCGCCTGCTATGCCTGCGCTGCAGTCGATAAAGGCGAGGATAGGTTCACTCATTGTCGTGTCAAGGCGAAGTATTTATAATGTCTTGTGTCTCAATCTTTCTAGCTGAAATATTCTGCTTGCAATCGACTTTAAGAGGTTTATTGTGAACTATCTGCTCATTTCTGCATTTTGTGTTCAAAAGGGACACTCTCGAGTCAAATTATTCGTCAAGCGCCCGCACTTGATTGACTGCACCAAAGAAACTGCAGGAAGAGTGACAATGAGCATGGAACGGGCAATGGAAAGTACTCTCTTGCGCATGCATAGAAGTTACTTTTACGAGGTAATAGCTAACAGTAAAAAGATTAGTTTTAATTTGGGAATGGGGTCTACCACACCCGCACCTTTCACTAGTACTGTTCAGTACTAGTTAACCTTACACTAATTACAGTGTAGGTAGGGTGCCTCGAAACTTCACGTATGCAAGAGTACCGAGGAAGGTTTCTAGGCAGCTAAGGGTATTTAGCTATTGAAAGGTAATTCAATGTGTAGGCGGGCACGTCTTAATGCCGCACGCTCTACTTAAGCACACATCCTAGCACAGCGAGAAAGCGATTTCACCGTCTACTCTCGTGTGCCCGAGGTAGTTGTGTTAGGCGCCTTAGCGACCTCATCCAACGCACTAAGTACTCTTATAAAGTGTCGTCACGCGAGCGGTAATCCGACTCCTCATGCGCACTTATCAAGTAGGAAGTAGTTTTCAGACTGATTTATATTTAATCGCATTGAATATAAATACCTAATTTTACCAATCAAATATGTCATCTCTATCGATAACACTAATATGTATTGCGAGCGTATCTATCTATATACCTCGCGTAACGGATGACGCTAACCGTCATCACGGAAGACGCTAGGCGTCATCCCTCCTAATGTGAAAGCACCTATGTGCATCACATACACAAGGGTGGGTCACAATGTGAACCACACTCAAGTTGAGGGTCTAATTACTTTATTTAAATTGACCATCCCCTAAAGTACCCCAAGTGTACTTAACGGGGACTGTTGTAAGATTAGGGCAACTTAAGCCCGTTACACATTGGATTTAAAATTAGGGAAAAGTAAATCTGTATCAATATAAGTAGTTTCTTACGTAACGATCCTCTATCATCTAATGAACTTATTATATTAATATATAGCTCCTTGCGCACCGCACAATCGTGTCTTGAAACGATTGGCGGGGCTTTAATTAACTAATCAATAAAGTTGATGTGTTATTGCATCAATAATACCAAATTTGGTATTATTGGAACTATTTAAGTCAAAATTAATAAAGATAATGATATTGCCCTTCTTTATTTATTTCCTCTCATAGGAAATAATATAAAATATTCCTTTATAGGAAATATATACTTATGTAACGGGACACCCGTTACATCACCCCCCTAACCAAGAGTCACCATAGTGATTGATGTAAGGTGACAGGAAAGATTATTCGTCTTATCCTGTTAGTAGCATTATTGGATTTGATCAAAGTATCGAACTCATTTGCGTTATGATTTTAGTCAAAATACCGATTTGATTTGCATTCTTGATTTTGACCAGAATCAAGATGGCGACAAACAAGTCTGTGCGCGTCGGCCGCGAAGCCGCTAAGCTCGCAGCTGGACGGTTCAGTGTAGCTGTTAGTAAGGCAAATGTTTCTCGCAGCTGGACGGTTCAGTGTAATTGTCAGTAAGGCAAATGTTTTAACGCATTAGCGTCTACTGCGGGGGATTTGTCACCTCCTGCTCCCATTGGAGCTGACTGGAGTATGTCATCTGTTAATGATATTGCGGATGACTGGGACAAGTCACCTGCTACACCAGTTGTAGGTGACTGGTCCAAGTCATCTGCATCGCCCGACTCAGTGGCGACTGAGAAGGCCACCGGATCACTCGGGGCCGAGTCCGTTAAAGCTTTGAATTCTAACGTGACAACCAAAGAGGTGATGACGAGGTTGTATAAGTCGTCGGAACTCTTTGGTGGGGATTCATCATCAGATGACTCCGAGGGCGACCTCGGATTAGGTCAATTTTGTGTCGAGTGCCTTTATCCTTAGGTAACTCGCACGATACTGATTCAGGGAAGACATCCTTAAATTCTTCAAAATCTTTATATAAAGGGTTTGTCTTTAAAGACTCCCAGGATTGGGACGTAAAACGTTCAATCTCAGTCTTCTCATCATGAATACTTTCGCCCATCGATGAGCTGCTGAGAACCCGTTCGTTGTCAGGAAATACTACTACCGACCGAATATCGGCCACGCAATTGTCATCTGTGACAAGTCCGCGGATCTGCTTGACTTTGCCACTACGCAGATCACGCAAGACCGTTTCGGTTCTAGCGTTGGCAATCGAGTTATCTCCGAACTTAAATTCGGAGGCGCTAAAAGATCAAGTGTATAAGAGCCTACACTTGATTCATTGTATACTAAGACATTGATTGTCTCAGTTTCTTCTTTGGAAATTATTTCCAAAGGTACCTGAGAATATTTGACCACAGGTTTCCGGGGACTTTTTCCACACAAATCATTTTGAAGTATCCTCCCCAACTGCCTCTAGCAGTGGCTGGCGCTATCACAGCGATATCTAGGACTTTCGCACTATATCTTAAAGTCTGGCGTTCGAAACTTACTTGGATGTTGCTTTTTAAGCAAGCATCCTTGTTTCTTACCACTCAACTTATTCGAGTTGTCGAACAACGACACTGCCTGCGCTTGTGCACAGCCGTCAATAACTATTTTCAAGTCACAATGGTTGACTTTCGAGGCTGCCTGTGCTTGTGCGCAACCGTCGGGATCTTACTCCACAATGTGTTAGGTATTCACACTGGGGTCTTGTGCAGTCATGCTAACGACCGAACCACAAGTGAGGCCATTGCACTCACTCGTAGGATATCCACATGCTTGTGGGCGCTCCAAGATGTTCATCAGTTGGCCATCTGATGAACGAGAGGCAGGCATCGTCACGGATTGATGCTGCCAAATCATACATGGCCCTTACTTTCTGAGCCATGGTATTCCAAGGATGACATCAAATTTGTCATCCAGAACAATGAAATCATTATCTTACTGTTTACCCATTAAGGTATTGGATTCTAACTACACGTTTCTTAACCGTTACAGATGCGCCTGTTGCTAGGCGCACTGTCATCAGCGTTGGAGGAATATCGCGCTCAATAAATTTGAGCCTGCGATCTTCTAGCGATTGGCGTCTAATAAAATTATTTGACGCCCCACAATCAACTAGGGACTCAAGTGAGAATTTATTTGACACTTTTTTTTCAGGGTGATGAGGTTAACCTCATCACCTGCTAACACAATGTTTATGTGTGAGTCCTGCAAATTCTTTTAAAATTGCTGGATCGGTAGGGCACTCCGCACCTACTGACCCTACCGCTTTGTGACGACCCGCCTCGCCGTTGCGATATTGCAACAGCGTCAAATCCGCGTCGTCCGCTATTCCTAGCGAGGGGTCGATCTTTTCGCTCGGCTCAGACAAATGTTTGAGCCGTCACATGAAAATGACGAATTTAGGGCTCGAGTTAAGCACCTGGATTAGCAATGGACAAGCGTCATTTTCACGCTTTCGAACAAAACTCACAATACCTTGTGAGTTGTATCGTGTGTAGACTTATAGATGAACAAACACAGATTACTGAGTTCATCAAGGGCTTTACGGGCGGTCCAGTCAAAAATTACCTGTTCCGCGACGAATAAGATACGCAGATCAAGCAATCTTATAGCTGAACAAAAGAACTTCAGCCTGAAACATGGCACCGAAGGTCCACCACTTGATTTTGTCGAGTGGGCCGGGACAAGGATGCTTGCCTAGATAGAAACATCCAAGGAAAAATATAACGCCTGTCTATAAGCGACATTGCGAAAGTCCTAGATCGACTGGTGAGTCGATCGTTATGAATATCGCTGTGATCTCAAACATAACAACTCTAAGCAGTTGTGAAGGATGCTCCCAAGAAAATACATCCTCAAGAGCCTGAAATAAGTTCCAAGAAACCTGTAGAAATAAGTTCCCAGGAAGATATCGAGACTTGATGTTTGGTAATAAGAAATCTAGTGTAGGCGCTTATACACTGGACCTGATGGCGCCTCCGAAGTTAATTTCAGAAATAACTCAAACTCAATAGCCACCGCTAGAGTCGAAACGGTTCTTGCGTGATCTGTGTTGTGGCAAATTCAAGCAGATCTGCGTACTTGTCAAGAATGACAAGTACGTGGCCTATTTTCGGTGACAATAGTTTTTTTTTCAGAACAATTGGTTCTCAGCAGGTCATCGATGGAAATTTATGAGAATGAAAAGACTCGAATTGAACTACGTCTCAATTTTGGCAGTCGTCGAAAGCAAATCCTTTGTAAAGGATTTATTCAAAGTCAAAGATGTGTTTCCTGATTCAGTACCGTGCGAGTTGTCTGAGGATAAAGACACTCGACACAAAATCGACATGATACCAGATTCAAAATACTGTGTCATGAAGCAGTGATCACTGCCTCGTGAACAAGTATTAGTGATCGACAAGTTATTTGCCGAATGCTTAGCAGCGGATCATGTGAGGCCACTTAGCTCTCCGACCTTCTGTGTGCATAAGGAAACAGAAGGATGCTACCGTTGCAGCATTCAATTTCCGGAATGTGCATGCATTCAACAAACTGAATGCTGCAACGGTACCAAAAAATGCTGTTACAGAGAAAAGGACGTAATCATTCATGGTATGTCAAAAATTTCATCGTTTCGTCCATGTCCATCGGATGGGTGGGCTCTATTAGATCTTGATGCGTGGATAAACTATTCCAGTCTCAGCAATAAGGACCAAAAGCGGTCTGCTTTCTGAGTGGCTAATTTTGCTACAAGGGTTCAGTAATGCCACCGCAACATTCATTACATGTGTCTCAGATCTGTTGAGATCGGTGCGAGATTTACAACGGAGTTTTTATGATGTCTTCTTTTACAGCCGAGCCATATAATGAAAGCCGGACGTTGATGTACATCGTACCAACGTCCAAAATATGCTTACACTTATGGGGAAGCATAAGTTGTTTGCCAATATCAAGAAGTGTATCTTTACTGCAAGCATAATGCCCTTTGTTTGGAGAATCGTGGCAAACGCGATGTGCAACTGATCCTGAATATATTAAGGCACTCAGCAACTGTCCTGTGCCAGTCGATGAGAAGAGAATTTTGACGTTCCCCAAGCAACGTACTTGCACAAGCACTTGCGCAGCTAGCCGAAATGACAGTGCATCGTCTTGTTTTCACAGGAAAATTTAAAACTGATCATGGATTGCTGATTGTCAGCGTTCCCTAAAACGGTGCCATCAGCAATCTATAATCACTTTCCGATCTTTTTAAGCAAAGATTGACGCAATCGTCGATCTTTGTGATTGCAGACCAAGACCGACAATTTCATGTGGTCTGTGACGCGAGCAATTATGCAATCGACTGTGCGCTAATACAGAAGCACATCGTCTGATATCAGTGACGTCGGCTGTAATTAGCTGAGCGTAGTGATCCGGTAATTGGCTCAGCGTAATTATACACCGGCTAAGTTTAGGGTGTATCTCTTGGAGATAAACCGCTTGTTGTCCAAACGAATTATGCGTCTTCACGCACTCCCGAAAATATTATACACCTCTCGGAAAGAAAGGCGAGGCAGTTATCTTTGTTTGCGAAATATAAGGCCTCGGTGGAAAATAACTGCCGCTGATGCGCTTTCGAGCCAGCCTGAAGATAAGCCGGCTGCACCCATCAATAGAGAGGATAAGCCCACTGTTGCAACAATAGTTTTAGATGATCCGTTGCAACATTAATTCACGACGTTAAAAGAGTCTCTCAATAGGACAAGGTTGTCAAAAGATTGATAAATTACCTTGTAAGTCAATCAGAACAATCTTTAACGAATTGGCGTTATTGCATTGACCCTCATTCATCAGATCAATACATCACGCAATCGTTTACTTTCTTATACAGCCATTGCCGGCGGCACACGTCGCGTCGTCATCCCACATAATGGTTTGCGACTACGCCTCATGTATGAGTCACACGATGCAACAATTTAATGGGCATTATGGAAGTGAGAAAACAAATTTACGTAAAGTCGCAACTTTTCGTGGCCTCGCTCGCCAATACATACAAGTGGCTTGCGAGATTTATCAACGGGCCAAGCCTGGCCTTCAGCCCGTTCTCCATGTTAGCCTCTGCCTGTTCCGGCAGATTGTTGCAGTTCATATCAATCAACTTCGCCTTAAAAGTAACCGGATACGCCAAAAAAAATAGTACTCTTGTATTCGTAGATCGATTCAGCAATATGAACATCTTGTTGCAGTCCCAGTTGATTACAGTCGAAGTATGTATTGTATCTTTATCGACATGATATTTTGACTTTATGGGACCCCGTTGAATTGGTGTCGAGTCGATATCCCTGGTTTACCGCAGAGTTTTGATATTCCATTTTTATTCACTTGGAGCCCGGTCAAAGATAGCATCTGACCATCCAGAAACTTATGGTCAGACGCATCGTGCAGACCGCGTTCTCGAAAAAAAATCTGGAAGATTCGTATTTACGAGCCGAATTTCTTGGTGATGGTAGAACTTGCTTTGAACAACTCGGTGCATCCGTCAAAGAAGCATACGCCATTTTGGGTTGATGGTTTACCTTTTCCACACCTACATAAATTGTGTTATAAAGGGGGATGGGGTTGCATAAGAAGGATCTGAAACAACGAACACGAACGCAACACGAGCAAAGAACAATCTGGCTCTTACTCTTCACAAATCGACTCATTAGTCAATGTGGAAACCACCGATGCTTATCCAGAGAATAAGACAAACTCACGAAATATAAGAGGATACTGTTAATTTTGATAATATTGATGCTTCTATAGTCAGCTTCGACACTATGAATACCAGTGAGAGCGATAACGCTTCCACTGAAGAAAATAATGATATTTCGGCAGTTCGCACCGGGTGAATTGAAAGCAAAACGAAACTTAGTCAGCAGAACAATTCCTGCTGGCTCGAGAAGCAGGAGTCCGCTCTGTACAAGATTCCAGCGCTGGTGCGGTGGACCGACAGGAACGAAGCTCTAACTTTAAAAAAAGTGCAGATGTTTTTTTATTTAAAGTTAATGCTAAGTTCCACTGTCTGCGGCAAATTTTCCTTGGCGAAGAATATGGGCAGTAACGAATTACTGTCTAAGTAAATCGGTTCGTTTCGTGTAGTCATCGCCAAGGCAATGCATAAACGATCGAGCTGCATCGTAAGATGCGCGCGCATCTTAAGTTTTACGTTGAGCATCTATATAAAACATGCATAGCGGATCCAAGAGCACCGCGAATCGTGTCTAGCAAACGATTGACGGGGTTCAATTAAACTCAAATCAACCAATCAAAAAACGGTTGTCTTGTTGCCTCAATATTATATTGGATATATTAAGCAAAGATTGTTAAATGATAACAGCTTTATACTTCTCTCTTCAATATTTTCCTCTGAGAGGAAATAGTATTTATTGTTCCTCTCTTCGAAAATAACTTCTGTATAATAGCACACCCCATCAGATTTCGTTTTTTCTTGTAGCGGAGCTACTTCGCTTTTTAAGTCAGAGAAAGACTTTTAGAATCAATTAGTCGCTTAGTTCTATAGAACTAATCGGTTTAACCAACTGTGGTGACTTGTACAAGCTTTTAGAGCTTAATGAATCTTAGTCCAAGAGACTCAGGGGTTCGTAGAACCAAGTGGCAACTATTACGTACCTAAGAAAAGCTTATTTTTCTCACATATCAATGCGCAAACCTTAGGAAGGCACTAGACGCTTTGATCAAAAAGAGAACTGAATTTTATTTATCATTTATATTCAGAAAAAACGATCTTAACTAAATTAAAATAGATTTCGGCCACCAAAATTATATCGGGCGGCTACCGCATATATTACCCATAATAGTTGGGATTCTAGTGATAACTAAACAAAAGTGTATTTTACTTAGAAAGCAAACGTACCACAACAACGGTTCACCAACCGATGTGTGCCCCATTACACCCTCCCCATCAGACTGTTGACACCGAGTGGCTACATTTTCTTCATTTCCTCTTTGAGGTTGGGACATAAACAGCTTACCGTTTAGTTGTGAATTACATTCCTTTGTTCGATGACAACTCAGCGTGAGTCACCGACTCTTAGCTTCTTTCTCAACGATGAAAAGATGGACGGAACATAAAATTCATTCTCCTTCGGAGGATGAAGGAGAGGAGCGTCGTTCATACACGCTTCGTCGTGTGGACGAATCTCGTCGTGCCCTAAATCCGTTCTTAGAACGTGGTACTGTGGATGCTTTGGCTGCATCGGGCATGTCACCGGTCCGTGAGACCGACATAATTACAAACCCGCTCGATTAAGAGCAAGAGGAGACATTCCTTAGATAGCATCAAGCTCGTCGTCAAGCTGCAGCCCTTGTGAAAACAAAAGCTCACAGTAAATATCGCTTCACTTCACTCAGTGTGGAAGAGCGTCTCCACGAGGCTACGGGTCGGAACCTGGCCATCCAGACTCGGGACCCAAGGCAAATACGCCGAAAGAGTCCGCAGCTCGCGATGCTCTTCATGGGAGATACCTTACGTTAAAGAAAATGACGCGACGTCAATGTTTGACGCGTTTGCGTGATCAGGCCCGTGGGGCCTTGATGATCTCAATGAGGGACATTTCGATCGTTTGTTTCCTAATGAATTAATAAGCGAAAATGATGCTTCGTTTAAGAATTGGGTCCATCGAGCCCGTCACCTCCGCAACATCTAATCTATGAGAGAGTCTGTGGATGTGGCTGATGTTCATTAGAAACGGGAGATTCGCTTCAATTTCGCAGAGCTTAAAATCAAAGGCCAGTTACGATCGGTGTATCTGCTTTAAGACGAGGATTGATCTAGCCAGCACTCCAGTGCTTCAGTTTCCTGCGCAACCATGGATCCAAGCGCACTGAGGCTAGAGATCCATTTATTCCCACTTCTTTTTGTGGAAAGCTTATTTGACGCATAATGACCCTAAACGCGGCGCCAGAAAAACGTCAACAGCGTACGGGCAGTCTTCCCGAAGGGGTACCTCAAACTCCCAAGAGTTTCCGAAGAGGGTACCCAAGCCACTTCACCAGATACTGGTATCAATCCTTGCGCTGACGTTGCTATGGAAATTTCTCCACGTGAAATTGAAGAATCTTTCGCATCAAGCAACGAAGGAGAGGCCGAATTCTTTCTGGAGCATTAAATGCTTTTGAGCACGAGGTGCAAATTCTCCGCGAGAGTTTTGCTCGGATTGTTTTTTTCAACTTATCTAAAACCGTCTTTTGACTTTTGATTGTCAACAAACTCGTCTAGAGGGCCAGCTGGACATTTTGGTGCGGAGCCAGTATATGCGGCACGGCCGCCTGAATCGGCGCGAGCGCCTTTATGTCCACGTGGTTTCGATATGGCGTAAGCAATCCGAAGTAGAGCACTGGGGTATATACGCAGCTTGCGAGATAGGTTTAGCGTGCACTTAGGCCCTTCTTGGCCACGACCGTAAATGGTACGATATAGCGCGAGTCCAATTTGGTCTTAAAGACCGCAGAAACTAAGTTTGTAGGAAGATTTTTAGCTTTTAAGAAAACTCGGTCTCCGGCCGCAAATAATTAATACAATTTCTTCCTTTTGCATCCGCTTGTTCTTTCTGTTTGTCTTGGCTATCAGCCATTGTGTATCGCACAGAGTTTCTCGTACTTGTTTCGGAAAGGTAACGGGGCTAATATCAGCAAGCTATCGGTTTTCTTCCCTGAACCATGTAGTTTTATCGGTAACGGCACGCGTGGATGTGTGATACCGTTGACGTAGAACGGAGTATGCCTGTACAGGCATGTACAGCGTTTTTTAACGCATACTCCACCACCGGGAGCATTGTGCTTCAGCGCTTTGGTGTTTCAGCACACAAACTGCCCACAATGTCTTGAATGACGCGATTTATACGTTTCGTTTATCCATCGATCTGCGGAGGTCCGCTGTGAACATGTTCAATCTGGTAATAATCACTAGACTAATTGATTTGCAGAATTTACCCGTGAAACGGGGTCTCTATCAGATACAATTGCCACAGGCAAACCGTGCTATCGTAACACGCGATCAATGAACAGCTTTGCTAAATTTACACCGTCAATGGTATCGGACACAGCCGTTAAATGAGCCAATTTGATCAAACGGTCAGCAAAGACCACGCCCGTGTTACCGGCCGAATCGTTTGGTAGGCTAAACACAAAGCCAAACTAGTGGACTCCCCAATACAAGGTGGGTATAGGCAGACTGGTCAGTGGCGCTTTTACATGAGCTGAGGGCTTAACCCGTTCGCAACATTTGCATGTGGGAACGTAGGTGCTTATATTTGTAAGGCTCACGGAGCCGTAGAACTTTTCTCGACTAAGATGATTACCAGGAACAGTCCTAGACAAGTCGATACTCTAAACCCTCGTCATGACAAATTACGATGCGCGGCATCCGTGCAATAAAGCAACAGGCCGTTATGGACATAAAATCGATGTAAGTTCACACGCAAACCTGCCGACTACTCGATGTCCAAAGTCTAAAACTGATTGCTTTTAAGAGCTCGTAGCAGAGCTACACACTGTTCACCCTTCGCGTAAGTCAGGCGCATTAATTCAGTTATTGGTGACACTATAGTCGTTATATGAGAGAGCTCATAAAAAGGGTCTGCGTGATAACGCATCAGCCAAAGCATCTGCTTTCAGGCTTATTTTCACCTCAAATTGTATTCGGCGAAAAATGAAAGCCATCGAGCCAATTTCTGTGAGAGGTGGGGCGACTTAGTCGCAATGCGTAAAGACGCGAGATCTGTATACATCACAAACGACTTAAAGCTGAGTAGATGGATTATGAATTGGCAGAGCATACTTCATTGCTAGTGTCTCTTTGTCATGAACTGGGTAGGTCTTTTTCGCAGTTTGAAGCTGTCTAGACACGAACGCAATTACACGTTCTCGCCCATGATTATCTGTTTGTAACAAAGTATTGCCGATGGCAAAATCCGATGCACATTGAAAGGTCAATTTATATTTGACAGAGCCAAAATCGAGGCATGGATACGGCAATCTTTAGCTGCCTGAAAAAAATGATCATTTTCGGTGCAAATTGAGCACAAGGTCGTACCCATTTTGAAGAGATTGGCTAATGGCCTAGCCACGCCAGCGTACTTTCGCTGTAGTTTGTGCAAGTAGTTGGCGAGGCCCAACCACTTACATAAATCTTTTTGGATGTTAGGACCGGCCAATCTTCTATGGCTTTTAACTGTGCAATATCTACTGTAAGGACTTGCTTCCTAATAAAGCACCCTTAAAGTAATCCGTTTTGCACAAAAATCTTTTTCGATGCATCTGCATACAATTCGTTTGTACGCATGCACTCGAGCACTGGTCTATGTGGCTTACCAAATCCGACTGACTCTGATCCACACGACTATGGGGAACAGTTGCGTTACCAACGATTAAATGTAGCCGGGGCTTTGGAGAGCCCTTGTGGCATAGCCAACCCTTCCCACAGCATCCACTTGGGGTGCTTATTGCTGTCAGCGGGATATCACAAGCTCGCAGGAGCAGTTGCTAATAACCATCGGCTAAGTCAAGTGCACTTACATCGTACATCCCGCCATATTGTTCTGAAGAACATCCTTTCGAGGAACGAGGGTTTGTACTGGTATTGTGACATTATTCAGCTTGTTATAAGCATGTGCAATGCGCCATTTATCATTTGGCTTTTTGACACAAAACGTCGGTGTCGATGGGGAGATTTACTCTCGTGTACCATTCCAGCCTCGTGCTTAGCACGGAAGAAATTGTCAATGACGTAACACTGTTACTATGGTAAAGGCCAGTGTAGTGTAGCACAGTATTTGATTCCAGGAACCAAGTCAATTTCATGACGGACACCTCTATCCGGAGGTAAAACCGCTGGTGGATTGGTCAGTCCACTACATTTTGGAATTATTATTAAAGGAAATCAATGTATCCGTGATTTTTTTAAGGGTCGACGATCCGCTTCTCGCACTGCTTTAATCTCCTTCAGTACGGCTTTGTCCAGAAGCGATGATGAGTTAAACTCACTACCTGGTCGAATGACCACCATCTCAGATAAGTCGCCAGCCTTTAAGGCTCGGCCGAATCCATCAATCGGCATTTCGTCTAGTTTCAAAAGAGCATATAACGAAGGGATTGCCGCAAGACTTACTTTCCCGACAATTTTACTTGTCACACCATTGATAAGCTAATACAACTGCTCGCTAGTAACTCTTTGTGACGTTAACAATGTTTGCATCTCTGCTGTCTTGATTTCGAGACAAATAGCCTCTCAGAGGCCGGAATATCTACGTATCAAGTTTCACAGGTTTCACAACTTCAATTTGCTCTGTACCAGAGCTGGTGTCCAATTCGATATTCGGCGAGGAATTCTGTAACTCAAACGCTCTGTCCAGTGAGCGTAGACGTGCCACTTCACGTGTCTCACAGAAATAACACTCTTGATGACTTGGCCCTAGGCCCGCAATGCTTTCAGCATTCAGTGATTCATTATCGCAACGAGAGCCACTCGACGGGGTACATGCCGCTCCACTCCTTTTTCTCAGCCGGGCTCGAAAAAAGTATTTTCAAAATTGAAATTAATCAACTCAGACATTCCAATATCTAGCTCACTGACAGATTCGGTCAGTGTTCGCGCCAATAGCGCTTTTGTTGCCTAGTAAAGGTGAATTAATGACTTTTCAAAACTTTGCTACGAACATTGCGCGTTGCGCCTATGGTCTTAGAACTCCAATCGATCCGTCGCTCATGGCGTTCAGCCAAGCCATACCATGGATGAGGTCTCGAACCGAAATCAAGGACGAAACAGCTATTCACACTGCCAAAGTCCAGAATAACACGTAAGTTCAACAGAATTTAAGGAACAGTGAGACGAGTTCCATTAGCTAAGCGAACAGTGGTTTATTACCTTCATGCGCTTAAAGCTCGCCAGCATATCACTGATTCCTTTCAAGGAAAGACGTCGAGCATAAAACGCAAGACGTCTCTGGGTCGTTTTTTTTTTAGTTTAATCATGGCTTATTATAGCCCTTTAGAGTCGCCTGAGCAATCAACAAGCCAGGCTTGTACTTATGCCCCGTGTTATTTACGCACAGAGCTAACTAAAGCTGGCTCATGTAGAGGATAAGTCTAAAAGACGAAGGCGTAGAATGACTACAAGTATTACCAGATGCTGCGGAGCTACCTCGCTATTTAAGTCAGAAGAAGACTTAGAGACTTAGACAGTCACTTAGTTCTAAACAACTTATCGGTTCAACCAACTCAATGAGTTGTACAAGCTTGCAGAGCTCAATAAATCTTAGTTTAAGGGACTCAAGTGTTCGTAGAACCAAGTGGCAACTAGTGCCCAAGAGCATATACTTTAGAAATGCTTCTCTCTCTCACAGATCAATGCGCAAGTCGTCGGAAGGCAATAAACGCTTTAAGATCAAAAGGGGAATTTAATTATCTAAAAACCCTTACCCTAATTGATTTTGTAACGGGCTAAAGCTGCCTTAATGTTACACAGTCCCCGTTAAGTACACTTGGTGTCCTGAACTGGATGGTCAATTACTAAATTATAGTAATTAGACCCAACACTCGGGTGTGCTGCACATTTGTGACCAACCCTTGCGTACGTGATACACATGGGTGCATTCAAATTAGAGGGATGACGGCTAGCGGCATCCGTTACGCGAGGTATCTAGAAGATACGCTCGCAATACATATTAAGTCTTATCTATAGAAATGACATTTTGACTAGTAAAAATAGGTATTTATATTTAATACGACTTAATATAAATCCATCTGAAAAGTACTTTCTACTTAGTCAGTGCGCACGAGGAGCCGGATTACCGCTCCCGTGACGACACTTTACTAAAGTATTTAGTGCGTTGGGTGAGGACGCTAAGGCGCCCACCACAACAATATCACTGCGCGCAAGAGAAGACGGTCTAACCGCTTCCTCGCTGTGCTAGGGTGTGTGTCTTAGCAGAGCGTGGTCGCATTACGAGGTGCCTGCTACACTTGGAAGCACTCAAAATTCTTCCCACAACCCGCATATCTGCGTGTGTACGTGAGGATGAGCCTTAACATCGATTGGGCTCATTTACCTCACCTACCCGAACATCATTGGGAGGTGGGACAGGGCATATGGTGCAGGGACTTGGTGAACAAGCCCTGGCTCCTGGACAGTCCTCCTAAGCAACATGTTGCTCAGTTGAAGCAGTTTGAGGCATTCGTCCTCGGACAGCAGAGAGCCGCGTCCGAGGCACAGAGCCATGCTGCGGCGGAGTCCGTCACTCAGACTCAGGATGAGCTGAGACATGAGCAGGCTCGGAGCGAGGCTGTCAACAGGACTGTTGAGATGCTCTCTGCCCGGCCGCATCAGCCGAGGCCCATTCGGATGAACCCCCCCAAGTTCGATGGAACTGCAGCGCACACGATTGTACAATGGCTGCTAGCCGTGGAGTAATGCGGTGTCGCCCAGCTCATCGAGGACGACAGCCGGATGGTGTCGAACGCCATGTCTCACCTGCGCGGTAAGGCCTCGGAGTGGGCTTACTCGGCGCTTATGGGGACAGAAAGGCGTTCTCTACATGGGCAATCTTTAAGGAAAAGATTCGCGCCATGTACCAGCCGCCGAACAACGAAGTGTTGCTTCAGGCGCGCTTCTTTGGGGCGCGACACGCGAAGCGATCTCTGCAAGAGTATGTGCAAGAGATGCGCTCGCTGTCGGCGTCCATAACCGTAGGTCCGATTCCGGAGCACATTAAGGTACCCACGCTTATGAAAGGACTACGGCTGGCCCATCGCAACAGGCCCTTTTCTGAAAGGTGCTGTCGACGATGGAAGAGGTAATCCAAATTGCCTTGGTTGAGTAGCAATCCTACAACAGTGCCTCGGTGACAGCTTGGTATAAGCCGTCGGCCGATAGTTCAGATGCCACTCCCATGGAGTTGGGCAATATAGACGTTGTCTACTATAAATGCGGCAAGCGCGGCCATACGATGGCTCGCTGCTATGCCAGGGTCCCTGCTGAGGTAGAGATGCCCAGCAAGAGGACTCCCTTCCCAAAAAGCGATGGCAACAACCAGCGTGCGAGACGCATGAGTTCTACATCGACCATTGAGGGGTCGGGAAATGCAGGAGCGCAGTAGGGGCGGGGTGCCCTACTGACGCGGACTCTGAAGCTACCCCTAAGTTCAGAGTTGTGGAACAAATGGGTAGCGTAGTCCCTGAGGTCTCGAAATTTCGGACCTCAACCCTGCTGGTCTATAGCGCTCATGTAAGAGGCTATGACCAGGTGATGACCCTCCTAGTGGATTCGGGTGCATCACAAAATTTTGTGAAACTCGCGGCTCTAAGAAAGAGACCGGCGATGTTTGAGTCGCTTTGCCAGGATGGCAAGCGAGAAGAGGCGACCGTTCGTTTAGCGAACGGCGCGCTCGTTAAGTCTGAGGGAGTTCAGGTAGAACTCGCCTTCAGCTTTAGTGACTTCTCTTGTAAAGAGAAGTTCACAGTGCTAGG
>NC_090615.1:6813205-6818219 GCF_004359215.1 Bremia lactucae | reverse complement strand
GGAGAGCGAGGGACATCACGCGAGTAACGCGGATCCCTCAGCATTATCCGTTCGAAAAGGTCCAAGCGAGTCTTCAGGCGTTCATAACCCTGACGAGCCTTCGCTCGGACATCAACGAGATCCGAGGTCAGTCGTGAGACTTGACTCTCGAGATCCGCAATACGTCGTTCAGCAGCGTTTAACGCCTGAGACTGAACGGACGAAGGTAAGGCAGCCGCGAGTAGGTGGGCGAGATCGCCACTCCTATCGGGCGCCACCTGCACTGATGGATGCGGGTGGGAATTAACGATTCCTTGTTGGAAGGTTGCTTGCCCACCGCTCCGTGAGGCGAGATTATCGGATCCTCGTCCAATCGAAAGGTTACCGGAAGAGTTTCGACTCTTGGGAACCGATCGATACCCTACGTATTGATGTGCCCGGCTTTGTGGCTGCCTATGAAAAGGAGCACCAGCTGAGGCCTCTTCGCTAGTCTCAAATGGACTAGCAGAAGCAGCGTTGTGAGAAAAAACAGGGGGTACAGTACCGCCCACGATTTCTTTCACACGCAAGCGGGCGAAATTAATACGCTGCGACCGCTGTTTCATCGCATCGGAATGCGGGTGAATGCGGCGCAGGAATCTCGCCTCGTATTTGTCGGGCGTTTCATTTGAACGCAACACGACCGGGATCGGGAAAATACGCCCAAGCGATTTTCCCTGAGCCCTCCATGATTTAAAGACGCCATAATAATTATATGCGTCTACAAGAGCGCGCTCTAGGAGCGACGCTCTTGGCCCGTTTAAACGAGGCCATTTGGATGGAGGGGGCATCTTTGGTATGCCACCCGTCACATAGCCACCCGTCACATAGCCACGTTCTAAGCGACTGGCTTGTGACACCTACTGAGCTCGTTCACGTGTCGTCAGCGGAGCTTTAGGTTCCGAATCCTCTATGTCAGGACTATTATAGATTATGGTCTGAGCATAAGGCGTTTTGGTTATACCCAACGGAGAAGCGGCTGCGCCTTTCTGGGTAGCGCTCTCATTAAGGGGTCGCTGCGCTATTCAGCGCAGACGAGACAGCATTATTAAAAGTTGCTGTCTCAATGTTGTGAGCCATGACAGAAGTTTGGATGGGCAATAATGCCGCATCATCATTCCTCATGAGCTCGTTGTCCGCATCACTACTATTACGTGACGGCAACGAGGTCGACTCATTGTAGTCGACAATGAGCGACGGATCAACATCCTCACTGTTAAAGTGGGATGAATCCTTTAGCCCTGTTAACGCGATAGCAGCAGTGGCTGTCGGCATTTTGACTAGGGCATTAGACGCAGCCGGCGAATTAACGCGGTGCGTGCGCTTAGTGTGAGGTTGAGTGGGCGTCTTCGCGGACGATTCACCATTGTAGCCCGTTTGAGGTGGCATCTTTGGCGCCGTGTATGGAAACACGTGCGCTAGAGTGATCAAGCGAACTAGCGGCGCGTAAAGCTGCTCGCAGTTCCTCTCTACTCTTTGACGAATTCAAAAATGTAAATTCGTTTTTAAAGGGGGGTTGGTGTAACGGGCTAAAGTTGCCCTAATGTTACACAGTCCCCGTTAAGTACACTTGGTGTCCTGAACTGGATGGTCAATTACTAAATTATAGTAATTAGAACCAACACTCGGGTGTGGTGCACATTTGTGCCCAACCCTTGTGGATGTGGTGCACATGGGTGCATTCACATTAGGAGGGATGACGCCCAGCGTCATCCGTTACGCGAGGTATCTATAAAGATACGCTCGCAATACATATTAAGTGTTATCTATAGAGATGACATTTTAACTGGTAAAATAGGTATTATACATATACGATTGAATATAAATCAGTCTGAAAACTACTTCCTACTTGATAAGTGCGCACGAGGTGCCGGATTACCGTTCCCGTGACGACACTTAATCAAAGTACTAAGTGAGTTGGGTGAGGTCGCTAAGGCGCTTACTGCAACTACCTCTTACCGCTTCCTCGCTGCGCTAGGGTGTGTGTCTAAGTAGAGCGTGGCCGCATTACGACTTGCCCGCCTACAAGTTGTTACAGCTTTGATTCACACAACCACGTTCGAGGGCGGTAGATCGCTTAAGATTCAAATTCACAATTTACACTTTACAAAATAGATTTCAAAATCGGAACTTTCTCCATAGTTGATAATTTTTATGCCCTATATTGTATTTCTTACAGAAGACTCGTCAAATTTTATTAGAATTCAGCTGTGGAAAATACAATTATACAATTGTACAATAGACCTCTGACCAACTTTATCACTGTCCCCTTTTTCTTCGTCTATTGCGTGGAAGCTATTATTACTCACCTTGAATAACGCATCATCCTTTCTAAATCTTTCAATAAACCTGTAAATGAGAAGTTGCCGGAGGCAAACTCTTGATGGGAATGTTTCTGTAAGCATATGTTGCCAATTATAGTTCATTACATTTCATTTTGTTTTCTTAAGACCACGAGCTAAATCAGTAACAACGAGGGATAATCCGGTCACTAGTACTTAGCTACATTTTCCATGTGATGAATTGGTTACGGTGCTTTAGACAGTGAGTTGATGGTATTTTATTTGCTGTACGCAGATATATTACTACAATTACAACGTCGTTCTAGGTGTCTCAACCGGCATAGAATCAGATGCCCTGAGTAAGGGTCAAAGATGCCCAATAATTGCAGCAACAAGCCTCTTATTAAATCAGTACTATATACCACATTAAACAGCGGGCGGGTGTTTGTCTTTAAAAATTTGCCTTGCCAGCTAAAGCGCATTTAAATCGTCTTCGTAGACCTTTTGCTGAGGAAATTATATTCTTTTGTTCCCAGTACTCAATATTTCGTCTTATCGATGACATGCAAGAATACTAGAAAACATGAATTAACCTTCACATTAAGATGCTTGAGTTTTAAATGCAAGTATAAGCGCGTCAACAGTAAAATCTTACTTTTTTTACATCGCCTATGCAGCTTTTCAAAAAACATCAACAATTTGCTGAAACAAATTGGCGCTCAATATGATTAAGCAAATTAATTGGCAATACAACATATAATTGGTGAATGTAAAACACGGATCCGTCTACAGCTTTCCGGTTGATTTGCGCCGCCGTTACAACATTTACCTGAGTGCGTCCTCGTTCTTCGCGGAGGAGCGGGCTTTGACGCAACAGACTCGGATCTCGAGATTTGGTACCAGTCGGCGGATTATAAGTATATCGTGCCGCTTTTTAAGTACGAATCGATACTTCGTGCAACAATTTGTACAGAACTAAATTTAACGGATACCATCAAGCGGCGCGATGCCTTCGAGATACAAGTGCAGTAAAGAAAGACGATATGGCATTCGACCTCATTTCCGAGATATGTGTGAGACTATTCCTATCTGGAGCGCTCAACGATAGCGAATGTTCACGCAACTCATACAGAACCATGGCAACGGTTCTGTCGAGTCTCTTAAATTAAAATCGTACAAAGTGAAAATAACATATATACTTGCGTATAAGCTTTATCTTAACAATCGTTTTTATTGTTTATGCTCGCATGTGGCAACGTCTCGCCGATTAACGTTCTAAATACGGGCTCGCACAGGTGAGCACAACAATGAGCTCTGCGCAATCGATTCTATTTGCAATCTTCAAGCGCAAAAACACGCAGAAGAAGTTGACGCTATCATACCCCACTACAGATGCCACTCTGCTTCAAGAAAACAACGCACTATCTATAGGAACGACGAGAATTTCAGACCTACGAATGACATCGACCATTTTCAGTCCGTCCACTGACCAATACATAAACGAAACTTGCATACAATTTGAAGCACTTTTGTAAAAGCATATGATTTCGACGAGTCGTCTATTTCGACAATGCGGTGATAAAAAAGGCCACCATTCGATTCTTAAGCTTAGCACATCAATAGCGTCTTTTCTTCGTGTGCCAGTACAGCAAACGTGTCGGCCCTGCTCTCACCGTCAGCTGCTTTGTAAAAACTGAGCGCCCTTTGTCGAATTAACACTTTCGCTTTCGACGCGATTCTCGGTGAAGAACTTTACCGCTTCGAAATTCTTGACGATTTGTCGAGTCGACGTGCCACGCCGTCTCGTCATCGACTCGAGTGTGAAGGGCACCTCCTGACGCTCGAAACTTCCGCGCTAGACGAAATTTTACGGACGAACCAAGAGACGTTTGTGCGTTGGACTACAGCGGTGGGTGACAACCATCCGCTTACCTTTCCCACGAGTGCGATTGATCATTCTGGAACCCGACACGTCAACGGCTTTCAATTTATCCGTTCAGCATTTTTTCTCTTAATGGATATTCGACGTCTGCTGCACAACCCAGACGACGGTGGCTGGTTTATTATCGGCGAGACCAAAAGTGAGTTTGAACTAAACGAGTTTCGTCGCTCGTTAAAGCGCAATGCAATCATAAATACCCACCTTGTTAATTGCACCATAAGCCACGAGAACTTAGGCGCTAATTTTGCAAACACCGAGCACAAGATGAAGGTCCAATGGACCAAATGCACCTCGGTCTTGTGCCACCCCAAGGGCAACAATCAAAATAAGCTTGGCAATGCATGTAAGCCACGTATCTGTCCCGTGCAGGTGCGCATGTCAACGTGCCAGCTCACGTTCGCGGGAATCATCTGCCAAGCTTACCAGCATCTGAGTGACGAGCAAGACTCGGCCGAGCCGTTACAAACGTCTGTGACGGAGGAGATGAAGTCTCATATTGTACGCGTCTTGCAGGAAAATCCCGAAGTCAAGCCTATGACGATATACAAGGAACTCACAGCATTGCACCAGCAGGGCGTGTTTGGAGCAGACCCCATGCCCACCAAAATCCAGCTGCGCAACGCACTGACATATTTAAGAAACCGAAAGCCCAAATTACTCAATGATTCGAGTAAATACGCGGATGGTACCCTACGAAAGCGAAGGTATGGCTCATTCTCGGACGGAGGAGAGTCTCCTCCGCTTGAAGAGCACCGTGAGCCAGAATATTGAA
>NC_090615.1:6800721-6813105 GCF_004359215.1 Bremia lactucae | reverse complement strand
TTATCCTTTATTAATTTTGACTTAATGATTCGAAGATTAACAAATTTGGTAATATTAAGGCAACAGACAATAGTTCTGTTTATTGGTTGATTTAAGGTTAAACCAACCCCGCCTATCGTTACAAGACACGATTGGGCGGTGCGGAAGGAGGCGCTATACTTAGTTAGTTATTGTTATGTTAGACAAAAGATCGTTACAGAGGAACTTAATTTCTTAAAACAGTTTTACTTTGTCTCTATGCCAAAGCCTTAGTATCGACCTCTAGTAGCGAACCTTCCTATGCACGTCAGTGTACGTGGAGCAATCCAGGCACCTCAACTTGACTGTTATCAGTGTAGGCTGGCTAGTTATGTTATCATTCCTATCGAAATGTGCCACGTTACACCTTAAAGCAATTCGTAGTCCTTCCAACGGCCTACGCACGTTCCATCCAACATGGGCTTTCGCATGGGGGTCCTTACTGCTGTGAACGGAAGATCGTGTTCACGCATAAGGATCTGATAGAATCCATCCATCAGATTCATTACGAAAATATGTTACTCTTTGACATACTATCAATGATTATGACTTTTCGTGGTATCGACGTTTGAGCAAACCTTTGCAGCGTTTAATATATTGAAGGCATGTACAATCCGCCGCCTTCGTGTTGCTTTACGCAGAAAGTCAGAAAGCTATATGTGGAGGTTTGACTCCCTCACATGGCTCGCTGCCAAGTGATCGGCAATGAACTTGTCGATCGCTGATACTCGTTCACGAGGCAATGACCACTGCTTCATGACACAGTATTTCAAACTTGGTATTAGGCCGTTTTCGTGTCGAGTGCCTATTTCCTAACGCAACTGGCACGGTACGAACTCAGTGAATACATCTTTGAATACGATCAATTTCTTATGCAACAAATTTTTATTTAAAGACTCCATGGACGCGTCCAATCCGAGTCTTTTTATCGAGAACGCTTTCGTCCATCGATGAGCTGCTGAGAACTCGTTCGCTCTCAGGAGATACATTTTCCAACCGAATATCAGCCACATAGTTGTCATCTGTGACGATTCCGCAGATCTGCTTGACTTTGTCACTACGCAGATCACGCAAGAACCATTTCGGTTCTAGCGTTAACAATTGAGTTATCTCCAAAATTAACTTCGGAGGAGCTATCAGATGAAGTGTGTAAGCACCTAAACTTATTCATTTGTTTACAAAGACATTTAATGTCTCAGTTTTCTCTTTAGAACCTATTTCCTAAGGTTGACCACAGGTTTCTGGGGACTTAATCCCGCAGATTCTTGGGGACTTAATCGCTCAAGTATATTTGGAGAGTATCATCCCCAACTGCATAAAGCTGTGGTTGCGCAACCATAGTAACATCCTATTAGATCGACTCGACAGTGGATGTTGCTTCCAAGCAAGCATCCTTGTTTCGTACCACTCGACTTGTTCGAGTTGCGGAACTTCGACGCTGCCTGCGCTTGTCCACAGCCGTCGATATATAACCTCACAGTGGGATGGGTTGTTACACTGAGAACTTGTGTAGTCGGCTACCGAACCACAAGTGAAGCCATCGCACTCACTCGTAGGACATCGATATGCTTGTGGACGCCCCAAGCCGATTATCAGATTACCATCTGATGAATGAGAGACAGGCATCGTCACGGCTTAATACTGCCAGTTTATGCATGGCTTGTACTTTCCGAGCCATAGTAATCTAAATATGGCATCAAATTTGGCATCCAAATCTAGTATGATGACTGTTTGCCCTTTTCCGTGTATTGGATACCAGCTACATTTTTCTTTACTGTTACAGATGCGCCTGTTGCTAGACGCCTGTCATAATCGTTAGAGTGATATCGCGCTCAACAAATTTGTGTCTGCGATCTTCCAGCGATTGACGGTCACTTAAAGAGCGAGGTTTCTCGCTCTCTACATACGAGAGGTCGATAGATTCTAGACCGCCATTTTCTTGTCGTCTCAGAGGACGATAACCTCAGAGTGGGCGAAAGCCTGTTTAAGACTGAAGTCCTCCTGTCCCGCTATAGAGATCACTTGGTCAAGCGACTCTTATTCTAGCCGGAACAGGTAGGTATTAACAGAACCGTCTGCAAGACCTTTAATAAACACAATTACCTGTCTATTGAATGACTCAATTATACAACAAACCAGGTATCGTTTGTACTAGGCATGCGTGAAGGCCATGTTTGCCCTGATTTAAATCCAGGAGCTCGGCTCGGGCCCTGGCACGTGGCGGCTGAAATGTTTGCCTGAGCCGGGTCTAAAAGACCTCATACGACCCAAAAACTAATGGGTCGTGAAGCTTGAGCCTTAAAGCCCAAGAATTGGCACGACCGCTAAGTTGGACGTGCTAAATTTCATATTCGTCGCATCATCATTGATGTGGCGAGCTTCAATGGCGTAGTAAATTCAACGAACCATTGAAAAAGGGAGTCGCCTTCGACTGCCTTAAACTTGGAGATTTTAAATTTTAAGCTTTCGGGTCGACGCAGAAGCGTCGGCCCGCTAGCAGCAAGTAAATGCTGCTGTTTCAACAGTGTAAACTGTTAAGCACCCTGTTCCTCAACACCTTAGCGTGTTGAGAGCCTTGCTGATGAAACAAGGTTTCTTTTCTTAGGCTTCGTCGAGTTCATGATATATGAACTCGGCAATGATCGTTGTTCATCTGTGTTCTGAGTGAACAGCATGGCGCTAACGCCTGGCTCGCCTACGACCGAATTCATGCGTGTGATCGCTCTCCATTCGAGGTCACTCAAATAAATGAACCTTTCATTCGTTGCGTGGAAGCATTCTTGAGGGGGCTAAAAAGCTTCCTCCTTCTTCATAACATGTCCATGTTGGACGGAACGTGCGTAGGCCGTTGCTACTAGGTGTAACGGGGCACCCTTTGCTAGTACTGATAACAGTACTAGTCAACCTATACTGATTACAGTGAAGGTGAAGGCGCCTTCTAAATGGCTAAGATGTCTAGCTACTAGTGGTAAATTCTAAGGCTTTAGAATAGAGAAAAGTAAAACTGTATATACAAAGTAACGATCTTCCATCTACTACTGACTGTATTATATTAAAAGGAAAACGTTAACGGGACCCCATTTTGGTTAATGGCACCACAAGAAAGTTTATATTTAATATTGACCAATCGAAATAAATATTCGACACCCTTGTGATCGTAACGAGAGAAAGAGGAAAAGGAGGAAGGGTCGGACTTGAGTGACGTAGAAGTTCAAATTGCGAAGTAAGTCTCAATTGCAGTTATCTCCGACCGAGGCAAGTTCGGTGTGGCAATCTACAACGTACGAACGGCAAGTCTTAAGATGATGCAGCACCAGATTACCGACACATCGGAGCTAGAGGAGGTAAGGTAGCTAGCTAGTTGCTAAGCTTTTCGATGATCATGACTAATCTGAACGTTACCTTTGTACGATCATTGAGCGCCTGCATACGCAATTTGAAGTGAATAGTGTGATATTTTCCTCCAGAAACGCCAGTACATATGAAATTCTTCGAGTTATTGAAAAACTCGACGATATGCATTAGACAAAAACAGCAATCAGCATTCGGAAGGTATTGTACTTTCTTGCGATTGATCGCCCGTCCTTGTCATCTAATAACAATATATTTTGTTGCATTCAGGTACAGTCAAACGAATAAAGTTGTCGTCAGTTATTATTACTTTAGTTGCCGAGCAGATTTCAATTCTTGAAAAGGTTGCGAAGCGATTTGAGCATGCTTAAATCAAGGCTGTTTTGAATGGGTATATAGCTCGGACATCGCGGTAAGTGGCGTTTCATATCTGAAGTCTCCATAAGCGACGGATCTGAGTTTGGTAGCAAATTAGATGATAATACGAAAAAAATCTTTATTTTTCTGGAGCTTTTCAATTTTGACAATCCTCAGCCTGTAAGCGCTACAGGCGGTAAAAATAAGCTGATTGATTTATCCAGCTTTGCGCTTAACCTATCGTTTTGCAGCTTTATTGCTCTTTTTGCTCACCGAAAAGGTACCCAACGATATTCGGAAGAAGGAAGTCTACTTACTTTCTTGGCAACTTCTCGTAGATTGGAAATCAGTTGGACGACGCAGAACCTCTATACCTGTCAACTGTCGAGCAAGCCGCCTTTGCCGGCTTTATTCATATTGATTAGTCTACGCTAGATTCCCGGATTACATGACTTTGTAAGTGCTTGGCTTGCAAATATCTACACGGACACTCACCAAGGGCATTAAACAGCATACTTGGAACCTGTCGAATAGGATAAAGGGACTGCGTTTCGCGCAAAGCGTAAAATGCGTTACTTGAAAGCGTGAAGCGGTACGAGGACAAAGAATTCAAGGGTGTCAAATATTTATTCAGATTAGTCAATATTTGATATAAATTTACTAGTGAGGAGCTGGTAAGGCTTCCTTATGAGCGGCATATTAATGTGTCACGTCAGAAAACGCATTATAAGATTGATAGGATCGTTTAGCTCCTTAAACAGAAGAGGTGCATTAGCCACCAGATAATAAAATTTGATGTCCTTTGCAGGGTGCTTACCTGCATCCGATAGAACAAACCAGTTTCATCCATGTTGTAGATATCCTTTTATTCATACTGATTATGACCTCACGTAGGGGTGAAAGGCATCCTCCACAGCAACCAGTTCACCGAGCCGCTCTCTCCGAAGCGGCGGTAGGAGCGATTCCATTCCGAGCTTTATTGAATTCCAGCCATCCATTGGAAAACTGAAATGGTTCATGTCCTGGACGAAGACGGTCCAGAATCCGCTCTGCATGTTCACGGACAAGGTCTCGGCCGAGATTAATGCGATCCTGGTGAGCAGTACACCAAGCCAGCAGAGCTGATTCCATCAGCCGATAATTGACTGCACGCTGCCGCTTGGCATTCATGTTGCTGTCCTTTGAAAGCCGAAGAAGGTCTGCCTTCCTCTTAAGCGTGTTCGAGACCGTCGCCTGGCTAAACCTCAGCTGATTATTGTCCTAAAGCCAATTGACAAGCTGAGCCTGAGTCAGTGCGGGATTCTCTGTGTGATGCTTGCAGATAGCCACACGGACATCGTCCGCTATGGTGGTGTGGCGGGCTCCTCTCAGAGGCATTGTTGATGTGCTGCTGAGTTAATCTTGGGGGCCTTTCTTTTAACCATATACTCCAAAAAAGCAAAATAATTAATTTTTTTGGGAGGAGTACACCTGTCTGAAGTATAACCTCTCTAAATTTATAATCAGGAGGCGTTTAAGCATTATAATTTTGGCAGGTTCTACTGTTGTGGGTCGCGTGGGCTTCGACGAAGTTATATTGTTTACAAACACTGTCTAGGTTATTTATACGGTACTGACAAAGAGCTCATGGGTACCATTAAGCCTATCAAATATTGATGCGTAAATGTTGCATCGTCAGATCTTATATCAAAAATGCTGGACGCGATCATTCGAATATTTAGTTACGATGGCATACTTTCGGTAGAACTCGGCCTTTGTCCAGCTCAAAGTCAATGACTGGAGCTTAAAAAGTATGGGGTTGCCACGATTGCTGCAAGTCCAAGATGTACTTGTACCACCGAGTTGTACAAGCTATTAAAGCTTAAGGAATCCTAGTTCAAGGGAATCAGGGGTTCGCAGAACCAAGTTGCTACTAGTTCCCAAGAGGATATACCTTAGAAAGGCTTATATCTCTTACAGATCAATGCGCAAGCCTTAGGAAGGCACTTAACGCTTTAAGATCGAAAGGGAATTGCAATTTGTTTAATTATTTAAATCTAAAAACCTTACCCTACCTAAATAAATAGATTTTGGCCGCCAGATTTATATCTGGCGGCGACCACATTTGTTACCCATAATAAATGGGATTTAAGGAACCAACTATTTTAAAATTAGATAACAGGGTATTTTACCCATAAAGTAAATGTACCACAACAACGGTTGTCCAACCGATGTGTGCCCCATTACATAACCTCCCATTGAAGATGGTTAGCTCTGTGATAGCAGAACGCGAAAGCGTAATCTTCATACGGTCAGTAGCCTGGCTTACATTTTTTACTTAGAAAAAATGACAATAGGATGTTCTTCCGTATAATTTGATATAATGAAACTTAGTTTTCGGTTAACAGGCCCCTAAAGTTTGACTTCGACAATTTTGTGAGCGTTGGAAATATTGTCAAAATTGTCGTTTCAAGCAATGTGAGATGACAGTCCACCAGTTCCGTATGTTTGCTATAAATGGTTCACTACTTGAAAAGAAGCCACCATGGCGCGTGTGAAAACGTCGTGGCATGAGGCGCTGGGCGATGAAGCTATATCGTCTACCCAAAGTGAAGCTCATAGGCCAAAGAGCCGAATTGCAAATCTTGTTCTGCAACCAGAGTTTCAGGGCGCGAAAGCCAAGTCTAGACGGACGAAGCGGCACCCGAACGACGTGAGAACGGAACAGGACATGGATGCGACCGCAGGCTTTGATGAAACCTCGGAGAGTGAGTATAACGAGGTGGTCGATACATTTGGTGGAGCTGGCTTTGTGCTGGTGGATTTAGAACGTGAATTGGACATTGTGGCCACGGCAAAATGTTGTGCTAGTGCTCTGTGTAAAAGTAAAAGTAAAAGGAAGAAAGCAAGTAAGAAGGCAGGAATCGAAACAAAGAAACAACAGGAGGTGGAGTCGATGAAAAGGCCTCATGAAGAGACAAAGAAGGAAAAGAAATTGAGGCAGGGTGAAAAGCTGCTGGAGTCACTAGAGGCTCAAGACGGTAGGGTGGAGAAAACAGACAAAGTCAAGAAGACAAATGCAGTAACAGAAAAAGTAAGCATTGTCAGCAGGGCCAATGGTCATGTTGAGGAAGGAGAGCATGGCAAGGAGCCGGTTGAGGCGATGAATGGTACTAAGAAGAAGGAAATCAAGCTTCAAAAAGAAGCACTTAAAACCAAGAAAATGCAAAATGTGATACAAGCTCCGTCATCTTCAAATGAAACTGATAAAATTAAAAAAGCATTGGCAAGTAGAAGCTTGAATCGTAATGATCAGATGACTCAGTTCTCAAAGTATTTAGACCGCGACGTCGTCGTTCGAGGACTTGAGAAAGGAAAGCTCGTCCAAGGCAAACTTCGTGTCAACGCCAACTATTGCATGGATGGATACATCACGGTTGATGGCTTATCGATGGATGTTTTGATTAAAGGGATGCAGAATCGCAATCGTGCATTAGATAACGACGTCGTTGCGGTCCGATTGCATCCCGAATCGCAGTGGAAACCTCTTAACGATGACGGCAACGTTAAAGCAATCAAGACGTCCGTAGTTCAGTCAATCTCTTCGAATACTACAGATAATGAGAATGCCTTGCATTCTCTGTGGCTTCCTAGTGTCGATACGGACGAGAATTTTTTTAAGCACTTGGATAAGAGCAACGACTCTGCTGATTTACTCAGGCAGAGTATGAAACATCTCAACGAGCGCATAAGTCGATCTGGTCGCCGTCCGACGGGGACTGTGGTGTTTGTTCTTGCGCAGGGCAATTCCAATGGGTTTGTTGGTTCTTTAGAGGCCGCCACGAAGGTCAAAGACATGAAAACACCGCTTTCAATAAACGATAACTTTGCGTACTTTCACGCAGACGACCAACGACTCCCGCGACGGATTCGGATTCCAAAGCTTCAGCTTCCAGACGAATTTATTCGCCACCCTTTGTTGTATTCCAAGACGATGCTTTGTTTCTGTCGCATCAAGACATGGCCAACCAAGTCCCAAAGTCCAACGGGCGAGTTTATCAAGACACTGGGGGAGTACACGGGCATCGAAACTGGTATCTCCGCTATCATATTGAAACATGGCTTGCAAGCCCATACACTCGACTTTGATAGTACCATACTGAATGAGCTTGATGAAAAGTACGGATTAAGCGGCGAGAAGTGGGAGATTCCGGACGTGGAGGTTCAAACGCGACGGGATTTTCGTGCAACGCAAATCTTTAGTATCGACCCGTCCAACGCTCGTGACTTGGACGACGCGCTGCACATTCGTGCCGTTGACGAAGCTCGTACGAAATTTGAAATTGGTGTGCACATTGCAGATGTCACATATTTTATTGAGCCCAACTCACGGCTGGATCACGAAGCTCGCTCTCGAGCAACTAGTGTCTACCTTCCTAATCGTGTGTTGCCAATGCTGCCGCGACTTCTCTGTGAAAAGCTGTGCTCGCTCCAGCCGCAAGTCGATCGTCTGGCGTTTTCTGTTGTGTGGCAAATGCATGTCGATGGTACGCTAGTTGACGGTGTCGAACCGTGGTTTGGAAAGTCCATTATCCGCTCGTGCTGCAAGCTCGACTATAGCTCTGCTCAGAAGATGCTGGATGGAGTCATTCATTGTGACAATGTCGATGCGTGGGTAATGGATCGACGGCCCATTCCGGATGCGAATCCTCATATCACGAACGCATCCGTGATCCAAAGTGTGAAAGATTTGTGGAGCATTGGTGCCAATCGCCGTGCGATGCGATTCGAGACGGGGGCAATCTCTTTAGACAATATGAAGCTCGTGTTTTCGCTGAATTCAATGGGGAATCCGACTCGATATGGATCGTACGAGCAGAAAGACAGCAATCGTCTTGTTGAGGAATACATGCTCTTGGCAAATTACCTCGTTGCTCAGCAAACGCTTCGTTTCCATGGTCCTTTGGCGTTCTTACGGCATCATCCCCCTCCCGTTACACGAGCAATGGATCAAGCAATCAAACAACTTGATAAAAGTGGTATTCAATTGGACGGACAATCGACAAGGCAGTTGGCGAAATCCCTTGAACGTGTTCGAAACGACGAAGGTGAAACAACGTTTGTCATTGTGCAAGCATTAATTACGAAACCAATGAAGCCTGCTGAGTATATTGTGGCTGGCAATGAAGCTTCTGTCGATTCATGGCGCCATTATGCGCTGAATATTCCATACTACACGCACTTTACGTCGCCCATTCGTCGATATGCCGATGTTGTGGTGCATCGGTTGCTTGAGAAAAGTTTGACGAACATATCAATTCAAACGAAGGACTTTGAGTCGAAAAGATTGGAGTTGACTTCAGTTGCTCAAAATTGCAATGAGAAGAATTTGGCGTCGAAATGTGCTGAAATCGAGTGCGATCAGGTCTTTTTGTGCTCATATGCACAACATTGTGGTGACATTGAAGCGACAGGTGTTGTGCTGAGTGTGGGACAGAAGAGTTTTACGGTGTTTATATTAGAACTTGGGCTTGAAAAGCGCCTTATTCTTCAGGAACTTTGTTTGAAGGGAACGTGGAATGGAAAGACCTCGGAGCTATCGATTGAGTTGCCCGAGATAATCACGAACAGAGAATTGAGAATGGAAGATACAGACAATTGCAAGAAGGGTGTATCAAAAATGGTCCTTATTGTGAAGTTCATGAAGCACCTTCGAATGCGCGTGTCAACGACGAAAAAGATGCCTCCTAATTTGGCGTTTAGCATCATCGGGGAGAAGAATTAAACCATTTTAAACACGAAAACAACTTCGTAAAAATGATTATTTGTGTTTTATAAAATATTCACATCATTTCAACTTCATATCGCATTTTGACCAATCGTTGATCTCAGACAAAATGGACGTCTTGACGTTGGCAGACCTGGGCGTCGATCGTGTGCCGCTTATGCGCACAGGCGGTTGCGACGATGAGGAGTTTTTGTTAGCTAGTTTTGCTAATGTGGAGATGAATTTATCAAATAGCACTATGGGCGAGGAAGACGATAGTGAAACTCAGGTGCTCGAGTCTTCTGGAACTTTATTCGTGACCACAAGCCGCGTCATTTGGCTGAAAGCGGCAATGGAAACAAGCGTTGGTTATGCATGGGAAATGAGTGTAATTACGCTGCATGCTTTATCGAGAGACCCCACGGCTTTTCCAAAGCCATGCTTATATTGTCAGATCAGTCACCAAGACGTTGTGTCGGAAGTCCGTTTTGTGCCTACTACCGACAAGACTTGTATGTATTTTGTCTTCTGCTGTAAGGCAACATGACTCAAATTTTTGTCTGAAATTGATGTGCAGTACAAGAAATATTCGATGCGTTTTGCAAGTCGGCGGAGCTTAATCCGGATGACGACAATGAAGACGACGATGACTGGATTTGTGATGAAAATGAGGTGGCTGATGGAGCTCGAGCAGCGCAACTGGTTGCGCATTTTGACTCGATCTTGCAAGTGTCTCCGGAATTGGACCACTCAACGATGGAAACTGGGCAGTTCGACGATGCCGATGAAGACAGTATGCTTTAGAATGGGTCAACGAGTTATGATAGTCTTTTTTTATTTGCCACAAAGTATGCGTGAGAATGCACATGTACGGCGGCGTTGAATTATTGATTACTAAGACTGGTTGGCTCATGCGATATGCAGCACGGTAGCCCACTTAAATTTTATGAATCATGTTTTCCTTGTTGACTAAGTGGCACGTCGTCTCCACGAGTCGAAGCAATTGGGAAATATCCGCTGGCATTCGTCAAGATAACACAACGTTAAATAGAACACCTTTGCATTAATTAATAACGACAAAAGACATACTGGACCAATTCGATAACTGTTCCTCGGGTAAAAGAGGTCTGTGGAAGGATACAAGCTTCGCAGGCCGATCAATTTTGGCGTAAATGGCTCCTTCGCTCACAAGTGTCGAGATATTGCTCTCCGTCACCTGACAATTTCAACCACAAATATTAGTCACATATTCCAATATTAAAAAAGAAACCAATCATACATCTTCCGACAATCCAATCATATTTGCAAGGTGCGGCAAACGAATCCGCTCATAGTGCTCAGCCACGACGCGAATATTGTGCTCCACCACGCGAGTGTGCAGAGTGTTCCACCACTCGGTACCCCGTTCGACATTGTGAAAGATCGAATGGCGCTTCAGCAACGCGTCCTCTTTCATTGGAAACGCAATGATCTCTCGCGTCGTGAAATTTTTTAATACGGCGGCAAACTCGGGTACTTTTTCCATCAATTTCTCACGCGCCAACGTATGGAGCAGATCGCTTTGTAGAGTCGAAAATGCCGAAAGCACGACAAAAATCGTCGCGTGCTCAAGCGCTTTCTTCCACAATTCTTCCTTTTCTTTGACCATTTCCGTATTCAAGATGGCCATCCAGTGTCGGCAGAGCTCCAACGGATGGTTCTCGTGCGTATCATACTCAATCATCAAATGGTAAAATTTAAGTTTGCACTCTTGAAACTCTTTTTCTTCCAAAGTCCGACGCAAAATCTTTTTTGCCAAGATATTGGCACGTACATAGTCTCGTGTCGCCAATGTTAACCGCACCTGCTCCAAAATGTACTTGGTTTTCTCGAGCTTCGTCATGGCCCCGTACGTCTCGACGTGGACCTCCTGAAGGATACTCGCGGCCTCGTCAATCTCCCCTTGTGCCTCTTTCATACATGATAGCATCTGCGTCAAAGTCGCACGTTCTTTTTCTAAGAAAATCTTGCCTTCGGACACAGTGCGAAGGGCATAAATGAGCTCCATTTTTATTGCGTCCGACGGCGCTTCCGATAAAAATCCCATCGCACGCTGTACGACAACAGTAATGGCAGACGATTTCTGCGCACGACGCTTGGGTAAGAGCGCGACGTGGGCTTGGAGCATATCCCAGCGCTTGTGTTGTGCACATAGGGTCAAAATGGAGCTCACGACCTCTTTCAGCGTTGCCACGTCATTTGCGAGCCGCGCCTGCTTCTCAAGCGCCATTAGCATGTCACATGCGCGTTCCAGATTGCCACTAGATGCTAAAGACTGCGCCTCAGGCAGGACGCGCTGGAATTCTGGGCCCAGGTCCGCCTTCTTACCGATCTCCTCTGCGCTCATTTTTGGCTATTAGATCCTCCCTGGGATTTTTCAAGTGGTGCACCAAACTTTAAAGCTGACACTTTAGATGGGGACGTACAGTGCATGACACTTAAAACCAGAAAGCTCAGATTTTAAGTGGCCAATTTTTAAATTATTTGACCTTACAATTTTTGCCCTGATGATTGGCTCCGAGTACACCCAGGCTCAGTTATCACCACTAACCACTCTCCCGCTTCAAACCTTAACCATCAACCTGACTCACGAAAAGCTTTACGATACATGGACGTTTACCGGAAAGGTCTCACCAGAAAAGCAGCCGAGTATGCAGTAAGAAACTACAAATCCAACCTGTAACGGGCTAAAGTTGCCCCTATGTTACACAGTCCCCGTTAAGTACACTTGGTGTACTTAAGGGGATGGTCAATTACTAAATAATAGTAATTAGACCCAACACTCGGGTGTGGTGCACATTTGTGACCAACCCTTGTGGATGTGATGCACATGGGTGCATTCACATTAGGAGGGATGACGCCCAGCGTCATCC
>NC_090615.1:6761611-6787997 GCF_004359215.1 Bremia lactucae | reverse complement strand
ATCGCCACTCCTATCGGGCGCCACCTGCACTGATGGATGCGGGTGGGAATCAACGCTTCCTTGTTGGAAGGTTGCTTGCCAACCGCTCCGTGAGGCAAGGGTATCAGATCCTCGTCCAATAAAAAGGTTACCCGAAGAGTTTTGACTCTTGGGAACCGATCGATACCCTACGTATTGATGTGCCCGGCTTCGTTGCTGCCTATGAAAAGGAGAACCAGCTGAGGCCACTTCTCTAGTCTCAAATGGACTAGCAGAAGCAGCGTAGTGAGAATAAAGAGGGGGTACAGTACAACCCATGATTTCTTTCACCCGCAAACGGGCGAAATTAATTCGCTGCGACCGCTGTTTCATCGCATCGAAATGCGGATGAATCCGGCACAGGAATTCCGCCTCGTATTGGTCGGGCGTTTCATTTGAACGCAACACGACCGGGATCGAAAAAATACGCCCAAGCGATTTTCCCTGAGCCCTCCATAATTGAAAGACGCCATATTATTATGTGCGTCAACAAGAGCGCGCTCTAGGAGCGACGATTTTGGCCCGTTTAAACGAGGCCATTTAGATGGAGGAGGCATCTTTGGAATGCCACCCGTCACATAGCCACGTTCTAAACGACTGGCTTGTGACACCGACTGAGCACGTTCACGTGTCGTCGGCGGAGCTTTAGGCTCCGAATCCTCTATGTCAGAACCATTATGAATTATGGTCTGAGCATAAGGCGTTGTGGTTATACCCAACGGAGAAGCAGCTGCGCCTTTATGGGCAGCGATCTCATTACCTGTCGCTGCGCTTTCCAGCGCAGACGATGGGACAGCATTCGTAAATGATGGTCTTCATGTAGTGAGCCATGAGAGAAGTGTGGATGGGCAATAATGCCGCATTATCATTCCTCATGAGCTCGTTGTCCGCATCACTACTATGAGGTGACGGCAACGGTGTCGACTCATTGTAGTCGACAATGAGCGACGGATCAACATCCTCACTGTTATAGTGGGTTGGATCCTTTAGCCCTGTTAACGCGACAGCCGCAGTGGCTGTCGGCGTTTCGACTAAGGCATTTGACGCGGCCGGCGAATTAAAGCGGCGCGTGCGCTTAGTGCGAGGTTGTGTGGGCGTCTTTGCAGACGACCCACCAACGTGGCCCCTTTTAGGCGGCATCTTGGGCGCCGTGTATGGAAACACGTGCGCTAGAGTGATCGAGTGGACTAGCGGCGCGTAAAGCTGCTCGCAGCTCCTCTCTCCAGTTTGACGAATTTAAGAATGTAAATTCGTTCTTAAAGGGGGGGGGGGTGTAACGGGCTAAGGTTGCCCTAATGTTACACAGTCCCCGTTAAGTCCACTTGGTGTCCTGAACTGGATGGTCAATTACTTAATTATAGTAATTAGACCCAACACTCGGGTGTGGTGCACATTTGTGACCAACCCTTGTGGATGTGATGCACATGGGTGCATTCACATTAGGAGGGATGACGCCCAGTGTCATCCGTGATGACGGCTAGCGTCGATCCCTATAGAGATAAAATTTTAATTGGTAAAAATAGGTATTTGTATTTAATTTTATTACATATAAATCAGTCTGGAAACTACTTCCTACTTGGTAAGTGCGCACGAGGAGACAGATTACCGCTCTCGTGACGACACTTAACCAGAGTACTTAGTGTCTTGGGTGAGGTCGCTTGTGCGCCCACCACTGCACGCAAGAGAAGCAGGTTTACCCGCTTCCTCGCTGTGCTAGGGTGTGTGTCTAAGTAGAGCGTGGCCGTATTACGACGTGCTCGCCTACACAACCGATATCCTTTTATTTAATTTTAAATAGCTAGTTATTTAAACCCCATTTATTATAAGTAACAAATGTGGTCGCCGCCGATTCGTAGAACCAAGTGGCAACTATTGCCCAAGAAGATATACCTGAGAAAGGCTTCTATCTCTTACAGATCAATGCGCAAGCCTTTAGAAAGGCACTTAACGCTGTATGATCAAAAGGGGGACTGCACTTTATTTAATTATTTAAATCTAAAAAGCTTACCCTAGCTAATTTAAAAAAAGTTTTTGGCCGCCAGATTTATATCTCCTGAAGCCCTTGAACTAGAATTCCTTAAGCTTTCAAAAAACTAAGCTTGTACGACTCCCTGAGTTGTTAGACCCGTTAGTTCAATAGAACTAAGTGACTCTCTGAGTCTGAAAGACTTCCTCTACTACAGGAGCGAGGTATCTCCGCTACAATTTGATGGATGCGGCTGTTATGACAAGATGAATAGTGATTTACTTCCTGCGGCTTTTATGAGCACCTTTACTGACCGTTTATTGACGGTTTCCTGCAAAAAAGTAATGATTGTCAGGATAAATAAAACATTTGTAGGCGGACAACTTCTCTCCGGCCTAGGCAAAATGCCAAAATTTAGAAGACTTTCGCGATGCTGCTGCTCCATGAAAAGTTAAGATTATAAATAATATGAGACTTGTGGAGGGAAGCATACCCTTTGTTCCCGAAAGCTTCGTTTCTTTGTCATTTGTATTTAGGCCAAGTCTTAGCGTATTTTGCAGGGCAGCTAAAGTTGCTGGTTTAAAGTGTCATGCATTGAAGCTAATCAGAGATGTTGGAACTAGCAAATATTAACAAATCCATACAAACAATGTTTAAGCAATTTTAATCAGAAAAATATGACCCTAGCGGCATGCTGCAGGCCGTCAACATTTATTAAGCAAGTGCCAAACGCACCATCTCCATTAGGAGTCTAAATCGATCATCCTCATGTATTACCATGGAGGCCGAGAGTTTTGGCTTACGTATATAAACGGATTGCAGCTCAGCATCGCTTACAGCTCATAGGGCAATAACTGCCATACTTTGTAAAATTGGTCGACGAAATCAGTTTTTGTAGTACTGATCCCGACACCCCCGGTATTTTGATTGGCTCAACGTAATCCCGTTTGTTGCGACTTAGTTGGTCATTAAATTTTATTGAAGGTGACGCTAGTGTGCGGGAGAATCCTATTTATCTCAAACCAACGCCGCCAAGTTCGAAACTGCAGCGCACACGATTGTCCACTGGCTGTTAGCAATTATGGCTGCCTTTTGATCTAGTTAGTAATTGGCAAACATTGGAACAAGCTGAACAGGAGACACGTGCTGCAGCTTTAGAAGATGGTTTTTCCCTCTAATAAGATATGAATAGCAGAGTAGTCAACTACTCGAGTAGGAAATAAATTGGGAAGTATATTAGTCATTTAGAAAAAAACTACCTTGAAGAAGCAATAAGAAGGTCGTCCATGAGCCGTTATGTAGCTGCATCTCAGCTTCTGCTTGAAACTTACAATCTGTAGTTTCTTAAATAACGATTGTAATAGACGTAACGAGGATATTTGAGCATCCTCGACGTTTCCATCGTCACCACTCCTCCTCGACTAGAAGTCGCCGACGTTTGTCTTCGCCACGAGAAACTGAAGCTTTTAGTCGAAATTGCCTTGGTCAGAACGATGGCGAGTTGGTGTCAAGTATCAATATCCTTCAAATGAACTACCTTAGCCTTGACTTGGTCACGAACAAAATGATAATGAATTTCAGTGTGCTTCGCTCGACTTTAGTATCCATCGCTCTTAGCAATAGCAATAGAAATCGCACTCTGATTATCTCTATACACAATGGCTGAATAGTCGATCTTGGCCTTCATTTCTATCAATAAACTCTTTGTCCACAAAACTTTTTGGATTCACAGCGAAAGCGCCATGTATTAAGCTTTCGCAGTACTTAAAGAGACACTGATTTAAAGCTTCGACTTGAAAATGACTGGAGCGTCATTTGCCATCACATTGACTCCATATATCGAACGTCGACTATCCTTGTCACTTCTCCAATCTGCAACACTAAACGCACTCAGCTTTAGCTCACTAGACTTGCTACGATAGCAAATTCTATTCGTTGCAGTCGACTTTAAATAGCGTAGCACACGAACAGCTGTATTCAGTGCTCTTCACTTGGTTCTTCTAAATGTTGACTCTATCGACCCGTTGCAAACGCAATATCAGGTCTTGTTCCTGTTGCCACATACAGGAGTGATCCCAAAAATAACATTTATTGCTTTGGACGATTCTGCATTCTCGGGTCCTTTTTCTCGAACTTAAACATGACTTGACCTTCCACACTTGAGTTGCTCCCCCACTTTCGCGTCGACTTAATTGGATTTCTCAACCATTTTTTTGATGCACGCTTTTTCGCTAATCTTAAGCTTCTTCGTACGCTGCGTACGTCACTTCAATGCCGAGCAAAAATTTAACATTGGCTAGCTCTTAAGCTTATAATGACAGGAAGTTCATCCGCAACTTTGTAAACTAAGCTAGCAGAATTACCTTCAATTAGCATATCGTCAACATACAAAGTAACGTAAGTTCACGAATGGTTTCTATCGTGACGAACGAATACACACGGGTCCGAAACAAATGAAAAGAACCCATTTTGCGAAAAATTCGAAAGGGTCTTGAACCATGTTGTAGCAGATTGTCTTAGTCTGTAGAAACTTTAGTTGAGCTTTAAATCTTGACTCGCGTCCATGTCAACACGCTTTTTCGCTAATCTTGAGCTTCTTCGTACGCTGCGTACGTCACTTCAATGCCGAGCAAAAATTTAACATTGCCTAGCTCTTAAGCTTAAAATGACAGGAAGTTCATCCGCAACTTTGTAAGCTAAGCTAGCAGAATTACCTTCAATTAGCATGTCGTCAACATACAAAGTAACGTAAGTTCACGGATGGTTTCTATCGTGACGAACGAATACGCACGGGTCCGAAACAAACGAAAAGAACCCATTTTGCGAAAAATTTGAAATGGTCTTGAACCATGTTGTAGCAGATTGTCTTAGTCTGTACAAACTTAATTTGAGCTTTATGTTGATTTACGTTATCGCTATGAGCTTGAAGATGGCTTACGGTCGAGATTGCAAACCGGAAAGTAAGTTATATTTTGAGTTTAACTTTATCCTACCGTTACTTTATCTTTATCCTACCGTTAATTATTTCCTATCGTTTGCTGCGCCCCCTTTCCCAGATATGTGGACTACCATAAAATGGGGGACGTCACTGTCTGGCGGTACAGTGCTGGTGAACCCCAAACACCAGTTCCCGAAGGTTTTACTTTTTGTCGTTACCGGGTATCGAACCGGTGACCAGTGGGTCGCACCGCCATGCCTTACCCGACTGAGCCACAACACACTATATTTTCAACACTCAACTTCTCCGTATTATTCTTGTCATTCGATCCCGTATACACGCATATGCATAAAGTGCAACACTTTCGATGAACACATCAATCTTCAACACTTTAAATCTTGACTCGCGTCCATGTCAGCACCTTGAGGCGCAGAGATGTATACATCTTCGTTCAATATTTCATTTAGAAAGGCCATGTCAACGTCATCCTAACGAGTAGACATACCGAAATGACAACACACAGCCAGGAAGACACGAATCGAATTCATGTTCAAGACCGGAGATTATGTGCCGTGATAATCCACACCATGTGTTTGTTTAAAACCCAATGCGTCAAACCGAGCCTCAAATCGATCCATTTTTTTAATTTTTTGTCCGCTTATTCGCGATCACCGACCTGGTTCTGATTACCTTCTCACCGTGAAATTTCTTCACCTATTCTTTTGATTCAATGCATGTAGCTCAGTCTTGATCGCGTTACTCCACATCCTGAATTGAAGAGAACGTATCGCATCATGATATGTCGATAAGGCTTCCAGTGCCGGATACCTGCGATGCAATAACGTTTTGGCGCACGTTCTACGTGTACAGGTACAATGAAAGCAGAATTGTTTACGGGAAAAAATGCTTCAGAATTTTGACCGGGTAACATCGCATCCGGTGCATTGTTTCCATCATATCGAGATGGTCCCGAATCCGAGCAGTCGTCGATAGTACCCAACCCCCCTCAGGACACAATGGTTTGGTCGTCTCCACGTTTTCATCATTCGGCTCCATATAATCGTCGTCAATATCAAATACAGGGGAAGAACAGACAATAATATCATGACTCGGACTAATTGAGTCAAATTCGCTAGGAGCTGAAATAGAAGGATTGGTGCCAATATGACCCACCATCGATTCGTTCTCGCTCCTGGTTGAAATGCACGGTAATTAAACCGAGACGTCATCTTCATCGCCGTGATGATGGACATATTGCGCAATATTTCCACTACCAACAACTTCCACATACTTAGATTTGGGTTGCTCTTGGAATGCTACTGACCTCTTGGTTTCCATTCGTTTTGAGTCGTAATTTCAAACACGGTAGCCCTTCAGACCATGAGCGTAACCAAAAAACATGGAGCGGAACGCCTTTTATCCAACTTTTGTCGTTAAGCTTTATAGATGTGCGCGTACCTTTGCGAGCCGAAAACTCGCGAATGCGATAGGTCTGGCTTCGCTCCAAAGCAAACCTCAAACGGAGTCTTGATTGAGTGATAAGCGCAGGGTACACATCTCGTAATAAAAAAACGCAGTGTTTGTAATTTAGCCCACCATTTATCTCAGCTTGCTTGTAATTAATCATTGACCGTGCTCATTCCGTCAGCATCCAGTTCATCCGCTCAACCATTTCATTATGCTGTGGCGAATACGGAATTGTCGGTTGTTGCATAATCCCAGCCTCTCATCACACTTGATCAAGCGATTTTTTATATATTCGCCACAATTGTCGGTGCTAATACAATTAATCTTTGCATCCAATTGATTCTCCGTCATCGACTTGTACTCTACAGACTTATCGACCGCGTCCGACTTGTGCGCAATAGAATACGCGACAATATATCGTGAAAAATCGTCAGCAACTGCAACCACGAAGTCGGCCCACCCTATGACTGGTGTCCATGGGACCCATCACGTCGCTATGAATTACTTGAAGTAGTGAAGTCGTCTTCACTTCACCGTAACTTGACTTAGGAATGGCTTGACTGAGGACTCTCCAGTCACACAACCTTCACATATGTCATCTTGGTCTTCAACAACGGCAGACTTATGTTTAATCTTGAATCCTTCGACACAAATCTCGAGGGTTTCAACGCCTTCATTGGCAGATATTGTAATCGAGCGTGCCATAAACTTGGACTCGCAGTACTGACTCCACCGCGAATCACTTCACTGTATGCAGACTCAACTTGTTCGCAGTCGAGAACAAACAATTTCCCTTTTGGAGTCACTTGAGTCACCACTTCATGTTCGTTCCTGATCTCGCACGTAGCATTTCGAAAGGTTATGTGTAACCCTTTAGCAGCCAATGCAGGAATCGACAGAAGTCTACGATCCAATTTAGGAACGTAAAGCGTCTTCTATATGGATTGGCTTCTGGATCTTCGATAAGACTCGTATCGTCCTAATTCAGCAGCTTAACTGTCTCCATTCGCAACCGAACTTTCAACGGACCTGTTTAGTGATCGAATTTGTCAGGAACACATTCTTGAATAGGCACATGAGCCTACTGGCACCACTGTCAAGTAGCCACCCTTCAGTATCTTGGTCACTCATATTAAACAATTGTTCTCCATTGTTTTCTTGTCAGTAGTCTTTCAATAACTTGTTTCTTGTGACACTTTTTTGCCACATAAATTTGTCCCTTGCTTCCTTTGACCGAATAACTTCGCCATTGACGCTTTTGATGCAAGTTCACTCTTGTCCTTACGAGCAATGCCTTTGTACTGCGAAGCATCTCCTTGGCCTAAAGTAGATCGACGTCCATCACGTTTTCGATGATCTTGACAATCTTATCGTAATCTTCGGACAGACTTCCTAGCAAAATGACGAGATATTCCCCCGCGACACTTCATCTGCGCGTAGCCTGTGAAGCTGCAAAGCTGGCAGTTGCACGGCTCAGTGCAGCTGATAGCGATGCAATGTATGAGTAGACGCTAATGCGTCTACTGTGGGGAGTGCGTCACTTTCTACTTCAATTGGAAGTGACTGATCTAAGTCACCTGCTACTCCCATAGTAGGTGACCGGCATAAGTCGGCATCATCGTCCTACTCAGTGGTTACTGTGAAGACCTCCGGTTCACCCGGCGCCACGTCCGTTTAACATACTGTGCAACCAAAGAGACTCGTCGAATCTTTTTAATGGGGATTCATTTTGTGATGACTGCTTGACGATGATAATTCTGGTGATATCAGAATACATGGTGGTGCTGGCACGCATCACCAGGGATTGAGTGATTTTAAGGATCGCTTCGAGAGTAATGTTAGCTTTAACGTGAAAGAAAGGGAGAAGGACCGCTTCGCTTTGCGGTTTGCTCCCGAAAAAAGCCGTGGTCACCCTCTAAGGGCAACTTAACTCGTTGCTATGGTGTGACCAGCGTCCATATCAATTCCGTTATTTGATTCATCATGGCTTCAAACGCCTGGTGAGAACTAGATAGAATTCTTTATCGATGCCTTTTCCTGCATTGATGGTACACATGCAAGCGAGGAAAAGGATGTCACTCCTTTATTTAGAGCTTGGGAAGCATTCATATAGATTTTGCAAAGCATAGGCTGCGAGGCCTGGTTTGACAACCTGGATGCTTTCCGTGAGAGGCAGGGATCCCTTGCCTCTCGTTGGGGGACTAATGTCCATGCTGTTTTGAGGGTGCAGGGCATGCTTTAACGGAGCATACTTTCTTTATGAACCTCATTGGAGAACGCTCATCTCTTGTGACATGCGCAAAGGGATTAAAAATTCTTTTACGAGCGCGGGAAGCGTTCGTTCTCTGATGGACCATCTGTCTAGGAGGATTGGTCTCGTCGTACTCAAACGAGACCTGGATCGTCTATCATCATTTGGGATCGAGGTTCCTAGTTATTATGCGAGCGTGAATACGCTCGCCATCGAACGAGGTAACTCGTTCGAACCCTCTTTACCCACGGCGGTTCAAGAAGCGGTCAGCTCGGAAACGCTTCTCACCACTCGAACCCGTCAATGGAATGTGGAGGTGGACGAAAAATCGGCTTCGCCTCAATCGCCGAACCCAAGTCAACATCGTGACTTGGATCACGCCATCCATTATTTTCGGGAGGACGTTGATCACGATCGATCCCGTCGTCGCGAGTTAGCGATGACGGTCGACGGTCTTTCCCGCGAAAAGCTGAAAAACTGCGCGCAAGTTTCGATTAATCAACTTGCGAACGAACGGGCACATCAGTCCCTTCAAATCGAGGTGGTGACAGCTCGTCAAAAGATCTCATCCTTGCAGAAAGAAATAGAACGTCTGGTTCGTGATAACCAGACTCTGCTCGAGACCCTCATGATTATATCTCGGGACCATCGGTCTTTAGCTCGAAGCTATCAGAACCGTGGCGATTTAATTCGAAACCGGAAGAAGTGTCGTACTGATGGTACGGGCGGAGACGCCCGCCATAACGAAACGTAGGATGTGTACGCATCTTACGAGGCAACTTAATCGTATACGCATTGCCTTGGTGGTGCAGTACTCAAAACGGGCTGATACATCTGTGCAGTAATTTCTAAGTGTTCACATTCGTAACCTCAAGTTTTGCTAGGTTTACCGTAGAGTACGACTATATCATTAACATTAAATGAAATAATGTTTGCTCTTCCATTTTGTCAGAGTTCTGTTTCTGTCTATCCCCCGCATCAGCGATGGAATCCTGTACGAAACGGACCACTTCTCTCTAGCCGGCAGAAATCACCTGCTGACTCGGTTTTGTTTTGTCTTCAGTACGACCGGTGAGCGCTGCGGAGATGTCATTCTCCTCGTTAGTGAGAGCATTATTGTTCTCATGATTTCGGTCCTGAGTATATTTCAGCATTGTTATCAAAGTTAGTAATAGCCTTATCGCTGTTACTGAAATTGTCACCTTCAATGTTTGTTGAATCAACATTGCTATCCTTTGCATTGACTGTTGAGTCAATGCTTGATGAGCAAGAGCTAGTTTCTTCCTTGCTCAAGCGAGTCTCTCCTCCCCTTGAACACGAGTCTCTCTCAAACAAGGTGGTTATTCGCGAATGGCTTCCGCCATTCACGAAAAACGACGATGTTTGTTTTGAAGAACCATGCACTGAATTGTTGTTGATGGCAAATTCTACGATCGGCAAAAACTCGCTCCAACTCGTAAAGGTGTTGACGTATCCGCGAGGTCTCTCTTCAGGAATACGATTTGCAAGTTCTGTCTGACTAGATGTTACAGAATGGTCAGATGTTGACATTTCAACTGTGTTCCAAGTTGTTTTCGACACAGAAAGCTAGAAATACGCTGTCTCGATCTGAGACCAGCTCGCGGAGTAACCCATATAGTCGAAATATCGTGTCAACAAAGACACGGGCACAGCTTTTGTCTGTGATCGTAATGTATCAAGATGTTTTTATTTTCTGATACTATTAACAAACACAACGATTTCATTATCCTAGTGGTCATCTTCGGAAAATTCGAAGATGAGGCCCATAGATACGGACTGCCAACGCCGAGACAGGCAGAGGTAGTAACGGACGACGGGATGAAGCACAGGGCTTCATCCGTTGCCAAACTTCGCAAGCACATATGTACCTGCAGACGAATTCCTGCTGGCGCGACCATTGCAAGTCGCGGCTTATCGTGAGCTAAGTTTTCTCACGTCCACGATGCCCACTTATTGTTGCTCTCATACATGATTGCGTACACTCAAATCATTATGGGTGGGGATGACCGCACGATTTGTGTCGCCAGCAATGGCTGAGTAATACAATAAACTATTGCGTATTGTGTATCATCCGTTGAAGATCGATAGAATTTCGACAAATCGCTTTAAGGATTGCTGTGAAGGATATTAAAGGTAATTCATCAAGTTTTGAGAGCCTTTTTTATTTTGTTTATAAGCTCTTCTAACGTGTTGACGACGGAATAGTTATTGTTGCAACATTCGGCTTAGTTTCACCGTTGCTTTGCGCAGCCGACTCAAAATAAGGCCGGTCGAAAGCGCATCAGCGACGACATCAAGTCGTCCTGGTTTATATTCCACGGAGGAGTCATACTATGCGAAGAAAGACAACCATCTCGCCATTTTTTGTGAGAGATGTGGACTGATTACGGCCGTATGTAAAGTCGCATGGTCCGTATAAACAACAAACGGTCTATCTTCTAAGAGATATACCTTAAACTTAGCCAGTGCAAATTTCATGGCTGGGGGTTCCTTGTCATGAACTGGATAGCCGCGTTGGGCTGGTTGAAGCTGACGCGAATGATAGCAGCCGACGCGCTCTGCGCCGTCTATACCATATTGCACCAACGCACATCCGATTGTAAATTCGCGCCGTCTGTGTCATATTGCACGAACGCATAGTCGATTGCAAATTAACGCTCGGCGCCGGCAGTGCAATATTGCACTAACGCATAGCTGATTGCAGAATCGCGCTCAAGGCCGTCTGTGTCATATAGCACTAACGCATAGTCGATTGCAAATTTGCGCTCAGCGCCGGCTGTGTGATATTGAACTAACGCATAGCCGATTGCAAATTTGCGCTCTGCGCCGGCTGTGTTATATTGTACTAACGCATAGCCGATTGCAAAAGTGCGCTCTGCGCCGGCTGTGTTATATTGTACTAACGCATAGCCGATTGCAAAAGTGCTGGCATCACAGAACACATGGAATGGTTTGCCTTGGTCCGCAATCTCTAGGATTGGTAATTAAATCAAGCTTTGCTTTATATTCTCAAAAGAACGCTGACAATCGGCTTTCCATGACCATTTTACATTTTCCTTGCAAAAACAAGGATGATGCACTGTCATTTCGTCATTAACGTGCGAGTACTAAAAAAAGAACGTCGCTAAGCCGTAAACGTTCAAAGTCTATGTACATCGACGGGCATAAGCCTGTCGGTGATCGCCTCTGTAACGGGGTGTATCGTTACATGAAATCAACACTTAAAGGTTGTACATTACTTTATTATCTAAAAGGCAGATTATATTTGGAGAGTATTACTTTACATAGTAATACTCGTAAAACTTATCCATTGATAGATATAGGCCATTATATTTGCTTGCTTCGAGGTCCATTTAGCACTGGACGCACGCAAAGAGAGAGACAGATAAGACTTTATTACATGTTTCGTATTAGTTTATAATTAAGTTCGTATTTCATAGATAGAAACAGAAAAACTTAATGATATTCAATATAGTTTACTTTTGACCCTCTTTAAAGCAAGTGGTTTAAGAGAGTCTTCCTATGCACGTGCTAGTGTACGGGAAGTGACGCGAGGCGCCACTCGCACTGAAGCAGTGCAAAGTGGACTTGTACTGAAGCAGTACAAGTCGGCAGTGCCCCATCACACCTGGTAGCACTTTGTAGTCTGTCCAAGAACCACAGTTCCATAATTTAATATGGACATGTAAGATGATAATTAAAAATACGCATCACGTTTCGCGTGATAGCTACTCCTTTCTAATTGACATAGAAAGGATTCTGGTCATACGAATGAGTTCGACCGTAGGGAACGATGCCATCTTGGCCATGCTGTCCGGTTTGGACGGAGATGCCCTCCATTCAGCCATCGCCGATTTCATACAACATGAACTTGACGAGGCGAAGGAGAAGGTAGCCTTGCTTAATCAGCAAGGCTCTCAACATACAGAACTGTTGAGGTTACAACAGGTACAGACCCCTGTACCTGGGATGACGCAAATGCGCGCTCCGAAACCTTAAAGATTGACATCTCTAAGTATAGAAGAGTCGAAGAAGACTTCCTCTTAAGATGGTTTGTCGAGTTGGACGATGCCATAAGGGCTCGTCATATCGTCGACCAGCAAATGCAAGTTGCAATTGCTCAGTCAAACTTGGCAGGTCGTGCCAAAACTTGGGCACTAGGCCTTAAGTTGCGCGACCCATATGTCTTTGGGTCGCTAGAGGCTTTAAAAGCCCGGCTCAAACAGACGTTTGCACCGCCTTGGGCTGAGTTCAGAGCTCGATCAGAGCTTCTGAAATTTAAGCAAGGCAAGCATGATGTTCACGCTTATGCCCAGCACATACGACTCTTGGCGAGTTGTATCACAAACAACCCAGTTTATGAACACACGTTGATACGGTGTTCACGCAAGGTCTCACGGATGGCCCTGTGAAGATCCACCTGTTTCACTTGGAACTGGATACGCTTGAAGAAGCAATATCCGTTGCGGAACAGGAGGACTTTAGCTTGAGACAGGCTCAAGCTAGTTTGTCATGATATCGTCCTCCAAGACGACACAAGATTGGCGGTTCAGCACCTATGGACCTCTATCTTTGTCGAAAGCGAGAGACCTCTCTTTTCGAACAGTAAGCGATTTTAAAAATGCAATCGCTGTCAAAAGCTAGGTCACTACGCTCATATGTGTAGTGCCCCACGCCCAGTACCGAGAGATACTGTATCATATCGCCTAATACATAAATAGTCGGCGGATTTATGCTAAAATCAGCTCGATAATAGAATTGTTTCATGGACCGAATGCCAAAAGTGGCAACGGTCGCGGGTCCGCCGTTGTTGCGAAATCTAAACAACGAGGCGGACCACCAAAAAACCGTCGAGGTCAGTAGGGGCGCAACGCTCTACTGATCCAGCAACATCAAGAGAATTTGCAAATCTCTTGACTAAAGTTGCTCCAGACACACAATCATTATGTGTCTCTGCACCTAGTGATGAGGTATCCCTCATCACCTTAAAATTAAAAGTGACAAATGATTTGTCACTTAGAGCCCTAGTGGACTGCGTAGCGTCGAATAACTTTATTCGTCGCCAGTCACCAGAGGGTTGTAGGCTCAAATATGTTGAGCGCGACATCCCTCCAACGAGGATGACGGTGCGTCTAGCGACAGGCGCATCGATAACAGTAATGAAACGCGTAGTGAGAGTTCACTACACGATTTACAGCACGATGATGATTTCATCGAACTGGATTATGATGATAAATTTGATGTCATCTTAGGTCTTCCTTGGATCAGAAAGTATGAGCCAAGAATCAGCTGGCAGCATCGATCTGTAAAGATGCCTGCCACTTGTTCATCAGATTGCCATCTAATGAACGTCTTGGAGCGTCCACAAGCGTGTGAATATACTACGAGTGAGTGCGATGGCCTCACTTGTGGTACGGTCGTTAGTACGACTGCACAAGATCACAGTGTGATTACTAATCACACTGTGGAGTCAGCTGCCGGCGGCTGTGCGGATGCACAGGCAGCGCCGAAGGTCCACTTTTCGAATAAGTCGAGTGGATTGATACATGAATGTACGCCTGGCGGGCGACATTCAAGGAATATACCGGTTGTCCAAAATGGACAACACGATGATCCTAGGTCGAGTAGAGAGTCGACAGTAGAGGACCCGACTGTGATAGTGCAATCACAGTCGGAAGACGTTAAGGGGATAAATCCCCACGTACTTGAGGAAAATTCTCCTCAAATAGGTAATGCTGAAGTGACTAGACTTCAGCGTCCGAGGGATTAATCTCTCGGCAGCCTGTGAATAAATCCCAGGAAGAAACCGAGACATTGAATGTCTTGGTTAATGACTGATCAAGAGTTGGCGCTTATACTCTTGATCTGTATGCGCCTCCGAAGTTAACTTCGGAGATAACTCAATTACGAGCCCTAGAACCTAAGCGGTTCTTGAGAGGTCTGCATAGTGGTAGAATCAAGCAGAACTGCGTACTCGTCACAGAGGACGAATACGTAACCGATACTCGGTCAGCGGTTATCGTTGCAGAAAACGAACGGGTTCTCAGCAGTTTATCGGTGGACGAAAGTGTCCTCGATGTAAAGACTCGGATTAAGAGAGATACTACTCAATCCTTGGAGTCACTTAAGACAAACCCATTATATAAGGATTTGATGGAATTCAGGGATGTATTCCCTGAAACAATTCCATCCGAGTTGCCTAAGGATAAAGGCACTCCACATGAGATCGAGCTCAAATCGGGCTCGAAGTACTGTTTTATGAAGCAGTGGCCACTGCCTCGTGAACCAGTACTTGTGATCGATTAAAAGCGGGCCATTTAAGGGAGTCAACCTCTCCACATCGCTCTTCGACCGTCTGTGTGCGAAAGTCCACAGGAGGGTGGCGAATAGTGCACGCGCAAGAAATTGAATGTGTAACGGTACCGACTCAAATGCCGATACCACGAAAAGACGTAATTATTGATGGTACGTCTTACAGTACCATATTCTCGTCTACGGATCCGTTGGATGGATTTTATCAGGTACTTATGCATGAACGGGGCATCTCGAACACAGCAGTGAGCACTCCCAGTGGGATGCTTTGGGAATGGCTAGTGATACCACAGGGGCTTAACGCCCCTGCAACATTCAACAGATGCGTAACGGATCTGTTGAGACCCATGCGAGAATTCGCACCGAGCCATTCTGACGATGTAATCGTCCATAGCCAGGCAATAAACGGAAAGACGGACGTGGAAGCTCATAAAACTCACGCTCGTGATGTTCTTACACTTATGCGAAAGCAAAAGTTGCACGCGAATCTTAAGAAGTGTATATTCGCTGCAAGCGAAGTATGACTTCTTGGGTGCATCGTCGGTAAACGCGGCGTGCACCCTGATCCCGAAAAGACCAAGGCAATTACAGACTGGCCAGTCTAGTCGGAATCAAGGGACTTTGAAAGTTCCTTGGTTTAGCGGCGTACTTGCACAAGGACTCCCGTAATTATGCCGAGACAACAGTTCATGTCTCTCGTCTCTTTCAAAAAGACGAGCAATGGTTATGGAACGCTGATTGTCAGTTCCTTTGAAGGTATCAAGCAAGCTTGATGCAATCGCCTACCTTGGCGATTGCAGATCAAGATAGACCATTTCATGTGGTCTGTGACGCCAGCGATTTCGCAATCGGCTGTGCGTTAGTGCAATGTGATACAGACGGCGCGGAGCGCGTCGTCTGTTACCAATCCCGTTAGCTGCAACCAGCTGAACGCAAATGCCCAGTGCATGACAAGGAACTCCTTGCCATGAAATATGCACTGGCTAATTTAGGATCGATCTCTTGGTCAGCGTGATAACGTATCAGCGATGATATTAAGTCGTCCTAAATAATATCCCTCGTAAAAATTATACACCGCCAAGATGGATAGCCACCTCGCCATTCTTCGCGAGAGGTGTAAGCAGTTTACGGCCGTGCGTAATGGCGCAGGGTCCTTATATACGATGAATAGTCTATCTCCGCGACTTCGAGCCGGCTGCGCACTCCAACAGTGGAAATAATCCCGCTGCAACACTCATTACAAGTGTTCCGTCGTCAGCTTTGTTTGATGACATTAAGAGATCCTATACAGAAGATAAAAACCTTCTGCGTTTGATGAATCATCCGATGAATCCATTCAATAAATCTTTAAATATCTACCGGCTTTATATCGATAGTCATTTGATCGATACACAACACGCAACGGCTTACTGAACTACACAGCCGTTGCCGGCAACACTCCACGTGTCGTCGTTCCAACTCGCAATGATCTGCGCTTTCCGCATCATATGTGAGTGTCACGATGCACCAACAAGTGGGCATCGTGGACGTGAGAAAACATATCTCACAGTCAGTCGCGACATTTATTGGCCCTGCCAGTATCAGTTCGTGCCCAAGTACATTCGTGCTTGCGAGGTATGTCAACGGGTGAAGCCTAGCCCTTCATTCCCTGCACCTCTTCAACTTCTACCACTTCCGGTAGAATGTTGGCAGTCCGTATCTATGGACTTCGGCTTCGGATTTCCCGAAGACGATCATTAAAACAATGGAATCCTTTTTTGTATACAGATTCAGCAAGATGGTACATCTTCTTGTAGTACCCGAGTCGATCACGGCTTTGGGCTGTGCCCGTGTCTTTATCGACACGGTTATTCAAACTCCAAAATAAATCTCGTGAATTGGTTTCTGATAGAGATCCGCCGTTCACGGCGGAGTTCTGGCAATTCGTCTTCCGATCTCCCGGAACACGGCTGACTATGTCAACTTCTGAATATCCAGAGACAGATGGTCAGACGGAACGCGCAAATCGCGTCCTCGAAGAGATACTTCGCGGTTACGTCCAATCGTATCAGAATGGAGCGAGTTTTACCAACGGCCGAGATCGCCATCAACAATTCGGTGCACGCGTCTACAACGCATACACCGCTCTTCGTGAATGGCTTACGTTATCCATGCATACCCACCCAATCAGAGGGATCCTCTAGTTTAAGGGGGGTGGACTCGCATGAGCAAAAACACTTCTGGCTCATGCTCATCACGCGTCGAAATTACTAAGTAGAACGTAAAACGATGCGGACGATGTCAATGTCGAATCAATCGACATCGAAAATGAGAAAGATCGAATGGCAGCGCACACAAAGCGTACTGGAAAAGACAAAACAAATGAGTCAGCAGAGCAATTTCTGCTGGCTCGAGAATCTTTAGTCCGTTTCGTACAGAATTACATTGCTAACGTAGTGGACCGTCAGAAACGGAACGCAGACAAACATGGAAGAGCAAATGTTCTATCATTCAAATTAATGACCTGGTACTACTCTCTTCGGTAAACTTACCCAAGCGCGTAGTCACTAGTGTGGGTAGCAGTAGACTACTACCCAAGTTTGTTGGGCCATTTCGTGTAATGCATCGCAGAGGCATTGCGTACACAATATAATTGCCACGTAGGATGCGAACACATCCTACATTTTACGTTTGTCGGCCCCGCTAGTACCACAGTACGCGGTTTCTTCGGAGGACGGATTTGCTAACCCTTTTCAAGAATTTCTGAAAGATTCTTGTGGTCAGGAACCAGATTCTCATGCTGAATCTGGAGATTCTCATGTCGGGTCCAAAAATCCTCATAACCGCGATGGGATGACGACATCTCATCACGAAGAGCGTGATACTTCCGTTAACCGCGATGAGCTGACGACATCTCATCACGAAGAACGTGATACTCCCGAGCAGACGGGTCAAGCTCACCGTATCGAATGGTTAAAAAACGTTCGAAGAGTTCATACTCCAACATTGAGTACGCACTCTTCGAACATTTTTTAACCATTCGATACGGTGAGCTTGACCCGTCTGCTCCAACGAGTGACGTATTCCGTGCTCGTTTTCAGGACCCTCCTCCAATGCATGGAGGTAGCGGTCAAGCTTGTCGATCTTTGACTCTATATCCGACACACTGGTCGGATCTAATTTTCCCTCCTCCATCACAACCATTGGAGGATTCCCACGGTGGTCAACGTTTCCTTGCGGAACATTTTCTAAACCATCGTGATGTGAAAGGGAGCGAACGAGTTACCTGGTTCCCTGGCGCGGTTATCCACCTTCACATGACAGGAGCCTCGTTCCCAGCTGATTGTTGACGTTGGGGTCCTCGTCCGTCATTATGACGAGACCCATCCGATGGTTCAGAAGGCCCATCGGAAAACACGCGACCCTTGTGCCTGTAAATCGATTGCAAAACGTCAATCGCATCGCGCATCTCGATAGAGATGCGAGCCCTTCCTCAGGGCGAAGAAAGGGAATAGACATTCCCATTTACTCGTTTCGCGTTGTCAACACAACACGGACAGGGATTACCCCATGTGAGGCACGGAAGTCCTGCCTCGCGAGAAAATCGGTGCAATTTATACTTTGCACCGGTTGGAGTTTTTTCTACAACTTAACGCGAATCGCGTGAGGTCTTTGAAGCCAGGCTTTGCATCTTATGTCTTTGACATTGCGAATGAACGCGCTCCAGGCTTGCATCAGCGAGACTTTATCGTGCACATTGTTGCCACTATACCGTCGATGCTTAAGAAAAGCATCGAGATAAAAATCTTTCTCAGCGCGAAGAAATTTTGCGCTGGGATCAAGGCCATGTAGCTTTGTCGCAATAAGTAAGGGTTTTTTATTGTTAGGAGTAGTCTCTCCACACAAGCTATTAATTAGCTGCTCGGGTGAAAGCCACGGCTTTTTTTCAGGGGCTAGACGATACATTTTAGTGTCTACGATATCCTGAGTGGTACCCACTGAAGCAGGGGTACCACAAGAACTTTTATTACGATGGCTTACGCCATCGTCATCACCACGCACAGAAATATGTGCGGGTGACGGCACGGGAGACGGTTCTGGCGATGAGGAATCATCCTCATCCTCGGAACCAAACATGCTATAACGAATGCTATCAGCACGTCGATCCAATTGACCCCCCTCATTCGAAGGCTCATAGTCACCCGCATGACGACGACCAGGCGACTGTTCTGCTCTCCCCGAGTCGGCCATTTCGTCCGACTCGCATTCGAAGTCGACCTCCAAAGAGGGGTTGCATTCACGTGGTGAAACACCACATGCACCCGCAACATCTAGTATTCCGGGAGTAGATGATACTACCGCAGACAAAACGTCTACCGCAAGAGACAATAATGCGTCGCCCGCGACTGCATGTACTGCAGCCGAAGGCGCTGCACTATTCGCATACTGCATGGACTTGTTAATCATGCGATAGAATTGCAAATGATGGTTCTGACCAAATAACATCGTTTTCAATTAAGTGGTCTTATAGTGACCATCTGATTCAATGACAGTCAGAGTGATTGTCGTTTAATGGAGTGGTGATGTAACGGGTGTATCGTTACATGAAATTAACACTTAAAGGCTGTTAATTAATATATATATTTCAAAGGTAGATAATATTTGGAAAATATTACTTTACATGGTAATATTTGAATAGCTGATCCATTGGTAGATATAGATTATTATATCTACTTGCTCCGCAATCCAGTCAGCACTGGACGCGCACAAAGAGAGAGACAGATAAGACTTTATTACATGTTTTGTATTAGTTTATAATTAGTATTTAATAGATAGAAACAGAAAAAAAACTTAATTATACTAAATGCAGTAAGCATGTGTTTTAAAGACAATTTTCCTCTGCACGTACTAGTGTACGGGAAGTGACGTGAGGCACCACTCGCACTGAAGCAGTGCGAAGTAGACTTGTACTGAAGCAGTTCCAGTCGGCAGTGCCCCGTTACAAAAATACCCTCCTGAACAAAGTTGTAGGATCAGATAAAACCTTAATCGATTATTTGCCTCGTAGGCATGTGCACAAGATTATGTTTATGTCTTAAGTAGCTTTCTACTGCTTGGTAGGCTATGTAATCGGTGACTTACATATTTAAACAAAGGTTGTTTAAGCTATTCAGGAAGTACTTATCTAGTACTTCAAAACTCTTAATGCTATTAGTCTTCCTCTTATTTAGTGAGCGAGGCAGCTCCGCCACACAAGCTTAATTTTCTGCGCAAGCTTAAGGTGAAGGTATGTAACGGGGCACTGCCGGCTTGTACTGCTTCAGTACAAGTCTACTTTGCACTGATTCAGTGGGAGTGGTGCCTCACGGCACTTCACGTATACTAGTACGTGCAAAGGAAGACCGTCTTATATTTAAAACACTTGCTTTAAAGAGGTTTAAAAGTTATTTAACTGTATAAAATATATTTAAAGTTTTCTGGGTTAATCTGCTTACAACTAACGTTATTATATACTAATACAAATCAGGCAATAAAGTCTTATCTGTCTCTTTCTTTGCGCGCATCCAGTGCTGACTGGACCGCGGAGCAAATTGATGTAATGGCCTATATCTTCCGATGAATAAGCTTTAAGAATATTACTATGTAAAGTAATATTCTCCAAATATCATCTACCTTTTTGATAATATATGAATGAACAACCTTTAAATATTTACCTCATGTAACGATACACCCCGTTACATCACCACTCCATTAAACGACAATCACTCTGACTGTCATTGAATCAGATGGTCACTATAAGACCACTTAATTGAAAACGATGTTATTTGGTCAGAACCATCATTTTCAATTCTATCGCATGATTAACAAGTCCATGCGGTATGCGAACAGTGCGGCGCCTTCGGCTGCAGTACATGCAGCCGCGGGCGACGCATTATTGTCTCTTGCGGTAGACGTTTTGTCTGCCGTAGTATCATCTTCTCCCGGAACACTAGATGTTGCGGGTGCATGTGGTGATTCACCACGTGAATGCAACCCCTCTTTGGAGGTCGACTTCGAATGCGAGTCGGACGAAATGGCCGACTCGGGGAGAGCAGAACAGTCGCCTGGTCGTCGTCATGCGGGTGACTATGAGCCTTTGAATGAGGGGCTCAATCGAATAGACGTGCTAATAGCATTCGCTAAAGCATGTTTGGTTCCGACGATGAGGATGATTCCTTATCGCCAGCACCGTCTCCCGTGCCGTCACCCGCACGTATTTTTGTGCGTGGTGATGATGATGGTGTAAGCCGTCGTATTAAAAGTTCTTGTGGTACCCCTGCTTCAGTGGGTACCACTCAGGGGATCGTAGACAGTAAAATGTCTCGTCTTGCCCCTGAGAAGAAGCCGTGCTATCGCCCGAACAGCTAATTCATAGCTTGTTTGGAGAGACTACTCCTAACAATAAAAATCCCTTATTTATTGCGACAAAGCTACATGGCCTTGATCCCAGCGCAAAATTTCTTCGCGCTGAGAAAGATCTTTATCTCGATGCTTTTCTTAAGCATCGACGGTATAGTGGCAACAATGTGCACGATAAAGTCTCGCTGATGCAAGCCTGGAGCGCGTTCATTCGCAATGTCAAAGACATAAGATGCAAAGCCTGGCTTCAAAGACCTCACGCGATTCGCGTTAAGTTTAAGAAAGAACTCCAACCGGTGCAAAGTTTAAATTGCACCGATTTTTCTATTCCCTTTCTTCGCCCTGAGGAAGGGCTTGCATCTCTATCAAGATGCGCGATGCGATTGACGTTTGCAATCGATTTACAGGCGCCAGGGGCGCGTGGTTTTTTATGGACCTTCTGAACCATCGGATGAGTCTTGTCATACTGATGGACGAGGCCCTCAACGTCAACAATCAGCTGGGAACGAGGCTCCTGTCATGTGATGGTGGATAACCGCGCCAGGGAACCAGGTAACTCGTTCGCTCCCTTTCACATCACGATGGTTTCGAAAACGTTCCGCAAGGAAACGTTGACCACCGTGGGAATCCACTAATGGTTGTGATGGAGGAGGGAAAATTAGATCCGACCAATGTGTCGGATATAGAGTCAAAGATCGACAAACTTTACCGCTACCTCCATGCATTGGAGGAGGGTCCTGAACACGAGCTTGGTAAGCGTCACTCGTTGGAGCAGACGGTTCCAGCTCACCGTATCAAATATTTAAAAACCGTTCGAAAAGTGCGTACTCAATGTTGGAGTATGAACGGAAGTATCACGATCTTCGTGATGAGATGTCGTCAGCTCATCGCGGTTATGAGGATTTTCGGATCCGACATGAAAATCTCCAGATTCAGCATGAGAATCTGGTTCCTGACCACAAGAATCTTTCAGAAATTCTTGAAAAGGGTTAGCAAATCCGTCCTCCGAAGAAACCGCGTACTGATGGTACGGGCGGGGCCGACAAACGTAAAACGTAGGATGTGTTCGCATCCTACGTGGCAATTCTATTGTGTACGCAATGCCTCTGCGTTGCATTACACGAAATGGCCCAAAAACCTTGGGTAGTAGTCTACTGCTACCCACATTAGTGACTACGCGCTTGGGTAAGTTTACCGTAGAGAGTAGTACCAGACATTAATTTGAATGATAGAACATTTGCTCTTCCATGTTTGTCTGCGTTCCGTTTCTGACGGTCCACTACGTTAGCAATGTAATCCTGTACGAAACGGACTAAAGATTCTCGAGCCAGCAGAAATTGCTCTGCCGACTCATTTGTTTTGTCTTTTCAGTACGCTTTGTGTGCGCTGCCATTAGATCTTTCTCATTTCGATGTCGATTGATTCGACATTGACATCATCCGCATCGTTTTACGTTCTACTTAGTAATTTCGACGCGTGATGAGCATGAGTCAGAAGTGTTTTTGCTTGTGCGAGTCCACTTCCCCTTAAACTAGAGGATCCCTCTGATTGGGTGGGTATGCATTGATAACGTAAGCCATTCACGAAGAGCGGTGTATGCGTTGTAGACGCGTGCACCGAATTGTTGATGGCGATCTCGGCCGTTGGTAAAACTCACTCCATTCAGATACGATTGGACGTAACCGCAAAGTATCTCTTCGAGGACGCGATTTACGCGTTCCGTCTGACCATCTGTCTCTGGATATTCAGAAGTTGACATAGTCAGCCGTGTTCCGGGAGATCGGAAGACGGATTGCCAAAACTCCACCGTGAACGGCGGATCTCTATCAGAGACCAATTCACGAGATTTATTTTGGAGTTTAAATAACCGTGTCGATAAGGACACGGGCACAGCCCAAAGCCGTGATCGACTCGGGTACTACAAGAAGATGTACCATCTTGCTGAATCTGTATACAAAAAAGGATTTTATTGTTTTAATGATCGTCTTCGGGAAATCCGAAGTTGAAGTCCATAGATACGGACTGCCAAAATTCTACCAGAAGTGGTAGAAGTTGGCGAGGTGCAGGGAATGAAGGGCTAGGCTTCACCCGTTGACATACCTCGCAAGCACGAATGTACTTGCGCACGAACTGATACTGGCAGGGCCAGTAAATGTCGCGACTTACTGTGAGATATGTTTTCTCACGTCCACGATGCCCACTTGTTGGTGCATCGTGACACTCACATATGATGCGGAAGCGCAGATCATTGCGAGTTGAAACGACGCGTGGAGTGTTGCCGGCAACGGCTGTGTAGTACAGTAAGCCGTTGCGTGTTGTGTATCGATCGGATAACTATCGATATAAAGCCGGTAAATATTTTAAATATTTATTGAATGGATTCATCGGATGATTCATCAAACGCAGAAGGTTTTTATCTTCTGTATAGGCTCTCTTAATGTCATCAAACAAAGTTGATGACGGAACACTTGTAATGAGTGTTGCAACAGCGGGATTATTTCCACTGTTGGAGTGCGCAGCCGGCTCGAAGTCGCGGAGATAGACTATTCATCGTATATAAGGACCCTGCGCCATTAGACACGGCCGTAAACTGCTTACACCTCTCGCGAAGAATGGCGAGGTGGCTATCCATCTTGGCGGAGTATAATTTTTACGAGGGATATTATTTAGGACGACTTAATGTCGTCGCTGATACGTTATTACGCTGACCAAGAGATCGACCCTAAATTAGCCAGTGCATATTTCATGGCAAGGAGTTCCTTGTCATGCACTGGGCATTTGCGTTCAGCTGGTTGCAGCTGACGCGATTGGTAACAGACAACGCGCTCCGCGCCGTCTGTATCGTAATGCATTAACCCACAGCCGATTGCGAAATCGCTGGCGTCACAGACACATGAAACGGTTTATCTTGATCTGCAATCGCCAAGGTAGGCGATTGCATCAAGCTTGCTTGATGCCTTCAAAGGAACGCTGACAATCAGCGTTCCATAACCATTGCTCGTCTTTTTGAAAGAGACGAGAGAGATGAACTGTCGTCTCGGTATAATTACGGGAGTCCTTGTGCAAGTACGCCGCTAGCCCCAGGAACTTTCTAAATCCCTTGATATCGACTAGACTGGCCAGTCTGTAATTGCCTTGGTCTTTTTGGGATCAGGGTGCACACCGCGTTTACCTACGATGCACCCAAGAAGTCATATTTCGCTTGCAGCGAATATACACTTCTTGAGATTCGCGTGCAACTTATGCTTCCGCATAAGTGTAAGATTATCACGAACGTGAGTTTTATGAACTTCCACGTCCGTCTTTCCGTTTATTGCCTGGCTATGGACGATTACATTGTCAGAATAGCTCGGTGCGAATTCTCGCATGGGTCTCAACAGATCCGTTACGCATCTGTTGAATGTTGCAGGGGCGTTAATAAGCCCCTGTGGTATTACTAGCCATTCCCAGAGCATCCCACTGGGAGTGCTCGCTGCTATCTTCGGGATGCCCCGTTCACGCATAAGTACCTGATAAAATCCATCCAACCGATCCGTAGACGAAAATATGGTACTATAAGAGGTACCATCAACGATTACGTCTTTTCGTGGTATCGGCGTTTGAGTCGGTACCGTTACACATTCAATTTCTTGCGCGTGCACTATTCGCCACCCTCCTGTGGACTTTCGCACACAGACGGTGGGAGAGCTATGAGGAGAGGTTGATTCCCTTTAATGGCCCGCTTTTAATCGCAAGTACTTGTTCACGAGGCAGTGGCCACTGCTTCATAACACAGTACTTTGAGCCCGATTTGAGCTCGATCTCATGTGGAGTGCCTTTATCCTTAGGCAACTCGGATGGAATTGTTTCAAGGTTACTTCCCTGAATTCCATCAAATCCTTATATAAGGGATTTGTCTTAGTGACTCCAAGGATTGAGTAGTATCTCTCTCAATCCGAGTCTTCACATCGAGGACACTTTCGTCCATCGATGAGCTGCTGAGGACCCGTTCGTTCTCTGCAAAAATTACCGCTGACCGAATGTCGGTTACGTTATCGTCCTCCGTGACGAGTACGCAGATCTGCTTGATTTTCCCACAATGCAGATCTCTCAAGAACCGCTTAGGTTCTAGGGTTGGTAATTGAGTTATCTCCGAAGTTAACTTCGGAGGCGCATACAGATCAAGAGTAGAAGCGCCTACTCTCGATCCATCATTAACCAAGACATTTAATGTCTCGGTTTCTTCCTGGGATTTATCCACAGGCTGCCGGGGGATTAATCCCTCGGGATCTAGAAGTCTAGTAACTTCTACCATTTGAGGGGATTTCTCCTCAAATACGTGGGGACCTCTTCCCTCAACGTCTTCCGAGTGTGATTGCGCTATCACAGTCGGGTCCACTACGGTCGACTCTCTACTCGACCTTGGATCATCGTGTTGTCCTTTCTGGGCAACCGGTATACTCCTTGAATGTCGCCCACTAAGCGTACATTCATGTCCCAATCCACTCGACCTTTTCGAGTGGTGGACCTTCGGCGCTGCCTGTGCATTAACACAGCCGCCGGCAGCTGACTCCACATTGTGATTGGTAATCACACTGTGATCTTGTGCGGTTGTACTAACGACCGTACCACAAGTGAGGCCATCGCACTCACTCGTAGTACATCCACACGCTTGTGGACGCTCCAAGACGTTCATCAGATGGCCATCTGATGAACAAGTGGCAGGCATCTTTACGGATCGATGCTGCCAGCTGATCCTTGGCTCGTATTTTCTGAGCCAAGGTAAACCCAGGATGACATCAAATTTGTCATCCAAATCCAGTACGATGAAATCATCATCATACTGTAAATTTCTTAACGTGTAGTGAAATTTCACTACGCGTTTCATCACTGTTATCGATGCGCCTGTCGCTAGACGCACCGTCATCCTCGTTGGAGGGATGTCGCGCTCAATATATTTGAGCCTACTACCCTCTAGTGACTGGCGACGAATAAAGTTATTCGACGCTCCGCAGTCCACTAGGGCTTTAAGTGACAAATCATTTGTCACTTTCAA